>NC_092106.1:40871055-41171055 GCF_045679555.1 Salvelinus alpinus | reverse complement strand
GTCTAAGGACTAAGGAGAACTAAGGAGAGCCATGTAAAGCAGACAGGCTTTATAAAGCCGTCTAAGGACTAAGGAGAACTAAGGAGAGCCATGTAAAGCAGACAGGCTTTATAAAGCCGACTAAGGAGAACTAAGGAGAGCCATGTAAAGCCTTTTCCTTTATAAAGCCGTCTGAGGACTAAGGAGAACTAAGGAGAGCCATGTAAAGCCTTTTCCTTTATAAAGCCGTCTAAGGACTAAGGAGAACTAAGGAGAGCCATGTAAAGCAGACAGGCTTTATAAAGCCGTCTAAGGACTAAGGAGAACTAAGGAGAGCCATGTAAAGCAGACAGGCTTTATAAAGCCGTCTAAGGACTAAGGAGAACTAAGGAGAGCCATGTAAAGCAGACAGGCTTTATAAAGCCGTCTAAGGACTAAGGAGAACTAAGGAGAGCCATGTAAAGCAGACAGGCTTTATAAAGCCGTCTAAGGACTAAGGAGAACTAAGGAGAGCCATGTAAAGCCTTTTCCTTTATAAAGCCGTCTGAGGACTAAGGAGAACTAAGGAGAGCCATGTAAAGCAGACAGGCTTTATAAAGCCGTCTAAGGACTAAGGAGAACTAAGGAGAGCCATGTAAAGCCTTTTCCTTTATAAAGCCGTCTAAGGACTAAGGAGAACTAAGGAGAGCCATGTAAAGCAGACAGGCTTTATAAAGCCGTCTAAGGACTAAGGAGAACTAAGGAGAGCCATGTAAAGCAGACAGGCTTTATAAAGCCGTCTAAGGACTAAGGAGAACTAAGGAAAGCCATGTAAAGCCTTTTCCTTTATAAAGCCGTCTGAGGACTAAGGAGAACTAAGGAGAGCCATGTAAAGCAGACAGGCTTTATAAAGCCGTCTAAGGACTAAGGAGAACTAAGGAGAGCCATGTAAAGCCTTTTCCTTTATAAAGCCGTCTAAGGACTAAGGAGAACTAAGGAGAGCCATGTAAAGCAGACAGGCTTTATAAAGCCGTCTAAGGACTAAGGAGAACTAAGGAGAGCCATGTAAAGCAGACAGGCTTTATAAAGCCGTCTAAGGACTAAGGAGAACTAAGGAGAGCCATGTAAAGCAGACAGGCTTTATAAAGCCGTCTAAGGACTAAGGAGAACTAAGGAGAGCCATGTAAAGCAGACAGGCTTTATAAAGCCGTCTAAGGACTAAGGAGAACTAAGGAGAGCCATGTAAAGCAGACAGGCTTTATAAAGCCGTCTAAGGACTAAGGAGAACTAAGGAGAGCCATGTAAAGCAGACAGGCTTTATAAAGCCGTCTAAGGACTAAGGAGAACTAAGGAGAGCCATGTAAAGCAGACAGGCTTTATAAAGCCGTCTAAGGACTAAGGAGAACTAAGGAGAGCCATGTAAAGCAGACAGGCTTTATAAAGCCGTCTAAGGACTAAGGAGAACTAAGGAGAGCCATGTAAAGCAGACAGGCTTTATAAAGCCGTCTAAGGACTAAGGAGAACTAAGGAGAGCCATGTAAAGCAGACAGGCTTTATAAAGCCGTCTAAGGACTAAGGAGAGCCATGTAAAGCAGACAGGCTTTATAAAGCCGTCTAAGGACTAAGGAGAACTAAGGAGAGCCATGTAAAGCAGACAGGCTTTATAAAGCCGTCTAAGGACTAAGGAGAACTAAGGAGAGCCATGTAAAGCCTTTTCCTTTATAAAGCCGTCTGAGGACTAAGGAGAACTAAGGAGAGCCATGTAAAGCAGACAGGCTTTATAAAGCCGTCTAAGGACTAAGGAGAACTAAGGAGAGCCATGTAAAGCCTTTTCCTTTATAAAGCCGTCTAAGGACTAAGGAGAACTAAGGAGAGCCATGTAAAGCAGACAGGCTTTATAAAGCCGTCTAAGGACTAAGGAGAACTAAGGAGAGCCATGTAAAGCAGACAGGCTTTATAAAGCCGACTAAGGAGAACTAAGGAGAGCCATGTAAAGCCTTTTCCTTTATAAAGCCGTCTGAGGACTAAGGAGAACTAAGGAGAGCCATGTAAAGCCTTTTCCTTTATAAAGCCGTCTAAGGACTAAGGAGAACTAAGGAGAGCCATGTAAAGCAGACAGGCTTTATAAAGCCGTCTAAGGACTAAGGAGAACTAAGGAGAGCCATGTAAAGCAGACAGGCTTTATAAAGCCGTCTAAGGACTAAGGAGAACTAAGGAGAGCCATGTAAAGCAGACAGGCTTTATAAAGCCGTCTAAGGACTAAGGAGAACTAAGGAGAGCCATGTAAAGCAGACAGGCTTTATAAAGCCGTCTAAGGACTAAGGAGAACTAAGGAGAGCCATGTAAAGCCTTTTCCTTTATAAAGCCGTCTGAGGACTAAGGAGAACTAAGGAGAGCCATGTAAAGCAGACAGGCTTTATAAAGCCGTCTAAGGACTAAGGAGAACTAAGGAGAGCCATGTAAAGCCTTTTCCTTTATAAAGCCGTCTAAGGACTAAGGAGAACTAAGGAGAGCCATGTAAAGCAGACAGGCTTTATAAAGCCGTCTAAGGACTAAGGAGAACTAAGGAGAGCCATGTAAAGCAGACAGGCTTTATAAAGCCGTCTAAGGACTAAGGAGAACTAAGGAAAGCCATGTAAAGCCTTTTCCTTTATAAAGCCGTCTGAGGACTAAGGAGAACTAAGGAGAGCCATGTAAAGCAGACAGGCTTTATAAAGCCGTCTAAGGACTAAGGAGAACTAAGGAGAGCCATGTAAAGCCTTTTCCTTTATAAAGCCGTCTAAGGACTAAGGAGAACTAAGGAGAGCCATGTAAAGCAGACAGGCTTTATAAAGCCGTCTAAGGACTAAGGAGAACTAAGGAGAGCCATGTAAAGCAGACAGGCTTTATAAAGCCGTCTAAGGACTAAGGAGAACTAAGGAGAGCCATGTAAAGCAGACAGGCTTTATAAAGCCGTCTAAGGACTAAGGAGAACTAAGGAGAGCCATGTAAAGCAGACAGGCTTTATAAAGCCGTCTAAGGACTAAGGAGAACTAAGGAGAGCCATGTAAAGCAGACAGGCTTTATAAAGCCGTCTAAGGACTAAGGAGAACTAAGGAGAGCCATGTAAAGCAGACAGGCTTTATAAAGCCGTCTAAGGACTAAGGAGAACTAAGGAGAGCCATGTAAAGCAGACAGGCTTTATAAAGCCGTCTAAGGACTAAGGAGAACTAAGGAGAGCCATGTAAAGCAGACAGGCTTTATAAAGCCGTCTAAGGACTAAGGAGAACTAAGGAGAGCCATGTAAAGCCTTTTCCTTTATAAAGCCGTCTGAGGACTAAGGAGAACTAAGGAGAGCCATGTAAAGCAGACAGGCTTTATAAAGCCGTCTAAGGACTAAGGAGAACTAAGGAGAGCCATGTAAAGCCTTTTCCTTTATAAAGCCGTCTAAGGACTAAGGAGAACTAAGGAGAGCCATGTAAAGCAGACAGGCTTTATAAAGCCGTCTAAGGACTAAGGAGAACTAAGGAGAGCCATGTAAAGCAGACAGGCTTTATAAAGCCGTCTAAGGACTAAGGAGAACTAAGGAGAGCCATGTAAAGCAGACAGGCTTTATAAAGCCGTCTAAGGACTAAGGAGAACTAAGGAGAGCCATGTAAAGCAGACAGGCTTTATAAAGCCGTCTAAGGACTAAGGAGAACTAAGGAGAGCCATGTAAAGCAGACAGGCTTTATAAAGCCGTCTAAGGACTAAGGAGAACTAAGGAGAGCCATGTAAAGCAGACAGGCTTTATAAAGCCGTCTAAGGACTAAGGAGAACTAAGGAGAGCCATGTAAAGCAGACAGGCTTTATAAAGCCGTCTAAGGACTAAGGAGAACTAAGGAGAGCCATGTAAAGCAGACAGGCTTTATAAAGCCGTCTAAGGACTAAGGAGAACTAAGGAGAGCCATGTAAAGCAGACAGGCTTTATAAAGCCGTCTAAGGACTAAGGAGAACTAAGGAGAGCCATGTAAAGCAGACAGGCTTTATAAAGCCGTCTAAGGACTAAGGAGAACTAAGGAGAGCCATGTAAAGCAGACAGGCTTTATAAAGCCGTCTAAGGACTAAGGAGAACTAAGGAGAGCCATGTAAAGCAGACAGGCTTTATAAAGCCGTCTAAGGACTAAGGAGAACTAAGGAGAGCCATGTAAAGCAGACAGGCTTTATAAAGCCGTCTAAGGACTAAGGAGAACTAAGGAGAGCCATGTAAAGCAGACAGGCTTTATAAAGCCGTCTAAGGACTAAGGAGAACTAAGGAGAGCCATGTAAAGCAGACAGGCTTTATAAAGCCGTCTAAGGACTAAGGAGAACTAAGGAGAGCCATGTAAAGCAGACAGGCTTTATAAAGCCGTCTAAGGACTAAGGAGAACTAAGGAGAGCCATGTAAAGCAGACAGGCTTTATAAAGCCGTCTAAGGACTAAGGAGAACTAAGGAGAGCCATGTAAAGCAGACAGGCTTTATAAAGCCGTCTAAGGACTAAGGAGAACTAAGGAGAGCCATGTAAAGCAGACAGGCTTTATAAAGCCGACTAAGGAGAACTAAGGAGAGCCATGTAAAGCAGACAGGCTTTATAAAGCCGTCTAAGGACTAAGGAGAACTAAGGAGAGCCATGTAAAGCCTTTTCCTTTATAAAGCCGTCTGAGGACTAAGGAGAACTAAGGAGAGCCATGTAAAGCAGACAGGCTTTATAAAGCCGTCTAAGGACTAAGGAGAACTAAGGAGAGCCATGTAAAGCCTTTTCCTTTATAAAGCCGTCTAAGGACTAAGGAGAACTAAGGAGAGCCATGTAAAGCAGACAGGCTTTATAAAGCCGTCTAAGGACTAAGGAGAACTAAGGAGAGCCATGTAAAGCAGACAGGCTTTATAAAGCCGTCTAAGGACTAAGGAGAACTAAGGAGAGCCATGTAAAGCAGACAGGCTTTATAAAGCCGTCTAAGGACTAAGGAGAACTAAGGAGAGCCATGTAAAGCAGACAGGCTTTATAAAGCCGTCTAAGGACTAAGGAGAACTAAGGAGAGCCATGTAAAGCAGACAGGCTTTATAAAGCCGTCTAAGGACTAAGGAGAACTAAGGAGAGCCATTTAAAGCAGACAGGCTTTATAAAGCCGTCTAAGGACTAAGGAGAACTAAGGAGAGCCATGTAAAGCAGACAGGCTTTATAAAGCCGTCTAAGGACTAAGGAGAACTAAGGAGAGCCATGTAAAGCAGACAGGCTTTATAAAGCCGTCTAAGGACTAAGGAGAACTAAGGAGAGCCATGTAAAGCAGACAGGCTTTATAAAGCCGTCTAAGGACTAAGGAGAACTAAGGAGAGCCATGTAAAGCAGACAGGCTTTATAAAGCCGTCTAAGGACTAAGGAGAACTAAGGAGAGCCATGTAAAGCAGACAGGCTTTATAAAGCCGTCTAAGGACTAAGGAGAACTAAGGAGAGCCATGTAAAGCAGACAGGCTTTATAAAGCCGTCTAAGGACTAAGGAGAACTAAGGAGAGCCATGTAAAGCAGACAGGCTTTATAAAGCCGTCTAAGGACTAAGGAGAACTAAGGAGAGCCATGTAAAGCAGACAGGCTTTATAAAGCCGTCTAAGGACTAAGGAGAACTAAGGAGAGCCATGTAAAGCAGACAGGCTTTATAAAGCCGTCTAAGGACTAAGGAGAACTAAGGAGAGCCATGTAAAGCAGACAGGCTTTATAAAGCCGTCTAAGGACTAAGGAGAACTAAGGAGAGCCATGTAAAGCAGACAGGCTTTATAAAGCCGTCTAAGGACTAAGGAGAACTAAGGAGAGCCATGTAAAGCAGACAGGCTTTATAAAGGAAAAACAGCTAAAAGTAACCTAAAGAGACCTTCATATTGAAGCCTATATCATATTGGTTCTTTATACTACATTATACCTTGATATAAATGTACAGGGCCCGTGATGTTGGCAAAATGTATACGCTTTCGTTGACCGGATTTGTTTACACTTTAAGGATATCTGTACAAGGTGCATCTTCGACTACCTCCGGAGACGGTCAGGAAGATGTAATCAAAATCAGATCACAATGTGGACAAGATCAGGACAATGGACGCATGTTAGAAGCAGGTATAAACAGGGCCTATGAAAAGAGCAGTGACTTCCTGTCCTGTCCAGTACCTCATGCATGGCATCCATGAGCTTGGTGAGATGATAGAAACGTTGAGAGGAGGCCACCATGCCTCTCTCCTTCAGATGGATAGCCTTGGTCAGCTCCCGAATGTAGTTCTGTCTCATCTCCTCAAACTGGGCCTGGCTCTTTAAACCCTCCAATGGAACTACGGAGAGAGACAAGGGACAATGGGTCATCAACCCGGAAACAATATGGCTTCAACCAAATGGCACCCTATTCCCTGTATAGAGCACTACTTTTAATCAGGGTCCATAGGCATCCGGTCCAAAGTAGTCCACTATATAGGGAATAGGGTGCCATTTGGGATGAAGCCTATATTTTAGACATGGACAGTCAGACTGCCCTGAACTCTAATTCACAGAGATGTTACTGTACATAAAGGTCCAATGCAGCTGATTTTAATCTGAACATCAAGTCATTTCTGGGTAACAAATAAGTTCCTTACCGTGATTTGTTTTCAATTTTAAAATGGGCAAAAAGAAACAAAAATACAGTCTTAGCAAAGCGCAATTTTCTCAAGCAAGAATTTAGCTGGGACTGTCTGAGTGGGGAGTGGAAAACTACTGTAGCTGTTATTGGCAGAGAGGTTTGGAACTCTCTTTCTTATTGGTGTAATTCATTTAACTAATTTACCACATGGTGATGTCACCACGGAAGGCCACTAATTCATCCCATGAAAATAGGCCAAAATGTCAGGCAGTCTTTTCAAACAGCTCCTACAAGGGCATTATCATCATGTTCACAATGTCAGTATTATTCCAACATCAGAGTGTAAAACTATACATGAAACACACAAAAATCACATTTTTGACTGCACTGGGCATTTAATCGTCTCGCATCATTTCAATATAAATGGACCATTAGACTAAGAATTACATAATTTTCCTTGAGGTCATTTTATTTTCCACATGAGTGAGCAAATATGCAGTGTGAAATATCCAGTGTAAATACGCAGTGTAATTATGCAGTGTAAATATACAGTGTAAATATGCAGTGTAATTATGCAGTGTACAATATCCAGTGTACAATATCCAGTGTAAATATGCAGTGTAATTATCCAGTTTAAATATACAGTGTGAAATACCCCGTGTAAATATGCAGTGAAAAATCCCATGTAAATATGCAGTGTGAAATATACAGTGTTAAATATCAAGTGTAAATATGCAGTGTAAATATACAGTGTGAAATATACAGTGTGAAATATACAGTGTAAATATGCAGTGTACATATGCAGTGTGAAATATCCAGTGTAAATATCCAGTGTAAATATCCATAGTAAATATACAGTGTGAAATATACAGTGTGAAATATCCCGTGTAAATATACAGTGTAAATATCCAGTGTAAATATCCAGTGTAAATATCCAGTGTAAATATGCAGCCACAAAGACCTACTATGTGTTCTCCTGAAATACCAGGGGAAAAGTGAGAGAGCCAGTGCCATAAATAGTGACAATATGTTTGTTTTTTTAGGGCTTACATCACTGTCTGTGTACCCTGAGTTTAACTTCATATTTATCTTAATCTTGATTTTACTTTAATAACTTTGTGAATATGTCAACTACTCTCATAAAATCTGAATTCACTTTTTAGAACTAAAGTCCCTTTGGATTTCTTGAGACCTGACCATGAACTTGTTTTCGATGGCTTCAGTCTCTGTTCATGTAAAGGTCAATGTAAAAATGTTACTTAATAACAGCTGCTTCATAAATCCTGCCTTGTCCCAGTTCACTTTTTTTCCCAGTTCAACAACACATTATGAAACACTGTATATTTCTACATCTGGTGGCAATATATGTGTCCCAAATTGAACCCTGTTCCCTATATAGTTGGTTACTTCTGACCAGAGCCATATGGGCTATATGGGACAGTGCACCATTTAGGACAGAGATAATAATGTAACCAAGACTTTACCAACTGCTTCAGATGTCTTCTGTTTGTTCTTATTTGATCCTAACAGAAGTCTGTGGGCCAGGAAAGATAGCGTAGGGTCATCAGTCAATGTAATGTTTTAAAGAGGAAGTGGTACTGTGTTGTGTTTACCAGTGTTGAGAATCATGATGGCTTTCATACAGAGGAACTCCTCTTTGGTGACTTGAAGGCTGGTAAACTCCTGAGGGATGAACTGCATGGCCAGACACAGATCATAAATGGGAGATCTCCTCATACGATCCCTGGGAGACAATTACAATATTAATATTGAGATGTATCATCGTGGGATTTTATTGTTTTAACTAAATAGTTGGATAAGTGGGGGGGGAAAAAAAGGTTTAATTATTCAATTCAGATTTTAAATATAGAACATTAACACAACTTACTGGCTAAGGATAAGATCAGGAGCAAAGTATAAGTATTCACTGGTGACATTCTGGAAAGATCTCCAGCCCAGAGAGAACACCATCAGGTCCATCCAGGAGTACTGGATGAGGGTCATCTGGTCGTTGATGTGGAGGCTACGGAACCCTGTCGACAAACCAGAGACAAGAATATGGGAATGTTTTCAATAAAGTTATTTTTTACTTGCAATGACCGTGATGTGTTTGTTTTGACCGACCTTACTTGAATGCACTTGACTGTAAGTCACTCCGGATAAGAGGGTCTGCTAAATGACCAAAACATCCATGTTAAAAGGGTCTGCTAAATGACCAAAACATCCATGTTAAAAGGGTCTGCTAAATGACCAAAACATCAATGTTAAAAGGGTCTGCTAAATGACCAAATACATCAATGTTAAAAGGGTCTGCTAAATGACCAAAACAGCAATGTTAAAAGTAGGAAGAATGTTAAAAGTAGGAAGAATAACCTTTATACATACATATCTACTGTCATTTGAGTTGAAATGGTTCATTACCTCTATTCATACTCATCAAATCAAACTGTATTTGTCACATGCGCTGAATACAACAAGTGTAGACCTTACAGTGAAATGCTTATTTACAATCCCTTAACCAACAGTGCAGTTCAAGAAAAGTTAAGAAAGTATTTACCAAATAGACGAAAGTAAAAAATTATAATAAAAAGTAACACAATAAGAATAACAATACCGGGGCTATATACAGGGGGTACCGGTACCGAGTCAATGTGGAGGCTATATACAGGGGGTACCGGTACCGAGTCAATGTGGAGGCTATATACAGGGGCTACCGGTACAGAGTCAATGTGGAGGCTATATACAGGGGGGTACCGGTACAGAGTCAGTGTGGAGGCTATATACAGGGGGTACCGGTACCGAGTCAGTGTGGAGGCTATATACAGGGGCTACCGGTACAGAGTCAATGTGGAGGCTATATACTGGGGGTACCGGTACAGAGTCAGTGTGGAGGCTATATACAGGAGGTACCGGTACCGAGTCAGTGTGGAGGCTATATACAGTGGCTACCGGTACCGAGTCAGTGTGGAGGCTATATACAGGGGCTACCGGTACCGAGTCAGTCTGCAGAGGTACAGGTTAGTTGAGGTAATTTGTACATGTAGGTAGGGGGGAAGTGACTATGCATAGGTAAAAAACAACGAGTAGCAGCAGTGTACAAAAGAGGTAGAAGCTGTTGAGGAGCCTTTTGTTCCTAGACTTGGCACTCCGGTACCACTTACCCCGCAGGGTAAGCAGAGAAAACAGTCTATAACTTGGGTGACTGGAGTCTCTGACAATTTTATGGGCTTTCCTCTGACACCGCCTATTATATAGGTCCTGGATGGCAGGAAGTTTGGCTCCAGTGATGTACTGGGTCATTCGCACTACCCTCTGTAGTATTGAACTCAAGCGAAACAAACAGTCAGATGCCGAGCAGCTGCCATACCAGGCGGTGATGCAACCGGTCAGGCTGCTCTCGATGGTGCAGCTGTAGAACCTTTTGAGGATCTGGGGATCCATGCCAAATCTTTTCAGTCTCCTGAGGAGGAAAACGTTTTGTCGTGCCCTCTTCACGACTGTCTTGGTATGTTTGGACCATGATAGTTTGTTGGTGATGTGGACACCAAGGAACTTGAAACTCTTGACCCGCTCCACTACAGCCCTGTCGATGTTAATGGGGGCCTGTTCGGCCCGCCTTTTCCTGTAGTCCACGATCAGCTCCTTTGTCTTATTCACATTGAGGGAGAGGTTGTTGTCCTGGCACCACACTGCCAGGTCTCTGACCTCCTCCCTATATGCCGTCTCATCGTTGTCGGTGATCAGGCCTACCACTGTTGTGTTGTCTGCAAACTTAATGATGGTGTTGGAGTCGTGTTTGGCCACTGGGGGATGGTCTGGTGGTGTAGGCATTACAGACTCGGTCAGGAAGAGGTTGAAAATGTCAAGACACTTGACAGTTGGTCCACGCATGCTTTGAGTAATTCGTCTGGCCCAGCGGCATTTTGAATGTTGACCCGTTTAAAGGTTTTATTCACATCGGCTACCGAGAGCGTTATCACACAGTCATCCAGAACAGCTGGTGCTCTCGTGCATGCTTCAGTGTTGCTTGCCTCGAAGCGAGCATAAAAGGCATTTAGCATTTAGCTCGTCTGGTAGGCTCGCGTCACTGGGCAGCTTGCGTCTGGGTTTACCTTTGGAGTCCATAATAGTTTTCAAGTCCTGCCACATCCGACTCATTTACTGTCTTTTGAGTTGAAATGGTTCATTACCTTTATTCATATATACAGTATCTACGGTCATTCATACGTATCTGCTGTCATTTGAGTTTAAATGGCTCAATATCTTTATTCATACTTACTGTATCTACTGTCATTTGAGTTGAAATGGTTCCTTACCTCTATTCATACGTATCTGCTGTCATTTGAGTTGAAATGGTTCATTTCCTCTATTCATACGTATCTACTGTCATTTGAGTTGAAATGGTTCATTTCCTCTATTCATACGTATCTGCTGTCATTTGAGTTGAAATGGTTTATTATGTAAATAGCAACGTTATCATCTTATCATGTTATTATCAAGAACAAGTTGTTCTGCTCCATTGAAGTACAGCAGGCGATGCGTATCAGAGTGTAGTAACCTAGTGACTTAGTCACCCTAGTAACAGTCATACACTGTTGTAGATATATCACTGCTGGTCAACCATAATGGTAGATATATCACTACTGGTCAACCATAATGGTAGATATATCACTACTGGTCAACCATAATGGTAGATATATCACTATAGGTCAACGTAATGGTAGATATATCACTACTGGTCAACATAATGGTAGATATATCACTACTGGTCAACCATAATGGTAGATATATCACTACTGGTCAACCATAATGGTAGATATATCACTACAGGTCAACATAATGGTAGATATATCACTACTGGTCAACCATAATGGTAGCAACATAACTGCTGGTCAACCATAATGGTAGATATATCTCTGGTCAACCATAATGGTAGCAACATAACTGCTGGTCAACCATAATGGTAGCTATATCTCTGGTCAACCATAATTGCTTTGCAGCTTTTGATCTGGCTTGTATTTAATGGTGTGTGTTTCATAATAACAAATGTCAAATCATTACCTCTCCTTATGGGAACTGGCCTTCCCTCCCTGTCAAATCATTACCTCTCCTTATGGGAACTAGCCTTCCCTCCCTGTCAAATCATTACCTCTCCTTATGGGAACTAGCCTTCCCTCCCTGTCAAATCATTACCTCTCCTTATGGGAACTAGCCTTCCCTCCCTGTCAAATCATTACCTCTCCTTATGGGAACTAGCCTTCCCTCCCTGTCAAATCATTACCTCTCCTTATGGGAACTGGCCTTCCCTCCCTGTCAAATCATTACCTCTCCTTATGGGAACTGGCCTTCCCTCCCTGTCAAATCATTACCTCTCTTTATGGGAACCAAGGAGTGGAGTCCACAGACTACAAGGAGTGGAGTCCACAGACTATAAGGAGTGGAGTCCACAGACTACAAGGAGTGGAGTCCACAGACTACAAGGAGTGGAGTCCACAGACTATAAGGAGTGGAGTCCACAGACTACAAGGAGTGGAGTCCACAAAATACAAGGAGTGGAGTCCACAGACTACAAGGATAGAATCCACAGACTACAAGGAGTGGAGTCCACAGACTACAAGGAGTGGAATCAACAGACTACAAGGAGTGGAATCAACAGACTACAAGGAGTGGAGTCCACAGACTACAAGGAGTGGAGTCCACAGACTACAAGGAGTGGAATCAACAGACTACAAGGAGTGGAGTCCACAGACTACAAGGAGTGGAGTCAACAGACTACAAGGAGTGGAGTCAACAGACTACAAGGAGTGGAGTCAACAGACTACAAGGAGTGGAGTCCACAGACTACAAGGAGTGGAGTCCACAGACTACAAGGAGTGGAATGTCAGCAGACTACAAGGAGTGGAGTCCACAGACTACAAGGAGTGGAGTCCACAGACTACAAGGAGTGGAATGTCAGCAGACTACAAGGAGTGGAGTCCACAGACTACAAGGAGTGGAGTCCACAGACTACAAGGAGTGGAGTCCAAAGACTACAAGGAGTGGAATGTCAGCAGACTACAAGGAGTGGAGTCCACAGACTACAAGGAGTGGAGTCCACAGACTACAAGGAGTGGAGTCCACAGACTACAAGGAGTGGAATGTCAGCAGACTACAAGGAGTGGAGTCCACAGACTACAAGGAGTGGAGTCCACAGACTACAAGGAGTGGAGTCCACAGACTACAAGGAGTGGAATGTCAGCAGACTACAAGGAGTGGAGTCCACAGACTACAAGGAGTGGAGTCCACAGACTACAAGGAGTGGAATGTCAGCAGACTACAAGGAGTGGAGTCCACAGACTACAAGGAGTGGAATGTCAGCAGACTACAAGGAGTGGAGTCCACAGACTACAAGGAGTGGAATGTCAGCATAAAACAGGTCTGGATTTCAGGCTACAAACAAGGTGCTTCTGCTGACATGTTACTTGTGTTCTTCTTACATAGGCATTTAAATGACATGACATATGACATGACATACAGTATGGATTCTATATGACATGACATACAGTATGGATTCTATATGACATAACATACAGTATGGATTCTATATGACATGACATACAGTATGGATTCTATATGACATAACATACAGTATGGATTCTATATGACATGACATACAGTATGGATTCTATATGACATAACATACAGTATGGATTCTATATGACATAACATACAGTATGGATTCTATATGACATGACATACAGTATGGATTCTATATGACATGACATACAGTATGGATTCTATATGACATGACATACAGTATGGATTCTATATGACATGACATACAGTATGGATTCTATATGACATAATATACAGTATGGATTCTATATGACATGACATACAGTATGGATTCTATATGACATGACATACAGTATGGATTCTATATGACATAACATACAGTATGGATTCTATATGACATGACATACAGTATGGATTCTATATGACATGATGTACAGTATGGATTCTATATGACATGATGTACAGTATGGATTCTATATGACATGACATACAGTATGGATTCTATATGACATGATATACAGTATGGATTCTATATGACATGATATACAGTATGGATTCTATATGACATGATATACAGTATGGATTCTATATGACATAACATACAGTATGGATTCTATATGACATGATGTACAGTATGGATTCTATATGACATGATGTACAGTATGGATTCTATATGACATGATGTACAGTATGGATTCTATATGACATGATATACAGTATGGATTCTATATGACATGATATACAGTATGGATTCTATATGACATGATATACAGTATGGATTCTATATGACATGATATACAGTATGGATTCTATATGACATAACATACAGTACTGATTCTATATGACATGACGTACAGTATGGATTCTATATGACATGATGTACAGTATGGATTCTATATGACATGATGTACAGTATGGATTCTATATGACATGATATACAGTATGGATTCTATATGACATGATGTACAGTATGGATTCTATATGACATGATATACAGTATGGATTCTATATGACATGATATACAGTATGGATTCTATATGACATAACATACAGTATGGATTCTATATGACATGACATACAGTATGGATTCTATATGACATGATGTACAGTATGGATTCTATATGACATGATGTACAGTATGGATTCTATATGACATGATATACAGTATGGATTCTATATGACATGATGTACAGTATGGATTCTATATGACATGATGTACAGTATGGATTCTATATGACATGACATACAGTATGGATTCTATATGACATGATGTACAGTATGGATTCTATATGACATGATATACAGTATGGATTCTATATGACATGACATACAGTATGGATTCTATATGACATGATGTACAGTATGGATTCTATATGACATGACATACAGTATGGATTCTATATGACATGATATACAGTATGGATTCTCAATGACATGACATAAAGTATGGATTCTATATGACATGACATATGACATGACATACAGTATGGATTCTATATGACATACAGTATGGATTCTAAATGACATGACATAAAGTATGGATTCTATATGACATGATGTACAGTATGGATTCTATATGACATGACATACAGTATGGATTCTATATGACATGATATACAGTATGGATTCTCAATGACATGACATAAAGTATGGATTCTATATGACATGACATATGACATGACATACAGTATGGATTCTATATGACATACAGTATGGATTCTAAATGACATGACATAAAGTATGGATTCTATATGACATGATGTACAGTATGGATTCTATATGACATGACATACAGTATGGATTCTAAATGACATGACATAAAGTATGGATTCTATATGACATGATGTACAGTATGGATTCTATATGACATGACATACAGTATGGATTCTATATGACATGACATAGAGTGTGGATTCTATATGACATGACATACAGTATGGATTCTATATGACATGACATACAGTATGGATTCTAAATGACATGACATACAGTATGGATTCTATATGACATGACATACAGTATGGATTCTATATGACATGCCATACAGTATGGATTCTATATGACATGACATACAGTATGGATTCTATATGACATGACATACAGTATGGATTCTATATGACATGACATACAGTATGGATTCTATATGACATGATATAAAGTATGGATTCTAAATGACATGATATACAGTATGGATTCTATATGACATGACATACAGTATGGATTCTATATGACATGACATACAGTATGGATTCTATATGACATGATATACAGTATGGATTCTATATGACATGACATACAGTATGGATTCTATATGACATGACATACAGTATGGATTCTATGACATGATATAAAGTATGGATTCTAAATTACATGATATACAGTATGGATTCTATATGACATGACATACAGTATGGATTCTATATGACATGACATACAGTATGGATTCTATATGACATGATATACAGTATGGATTATATATGACATGACATACAGTATAGATTCTAAATGACATGACATACAGTATGGATTCTAAATGACATGACATACAGTATGGATTCTATATGACATGACATACAGTATGGATTCTATATGACATGACATACAGTATGGATTCTATATGACATGATATAAAGTATGGATTCTAAATGACATGATATACAGTATGGATTCTATATGACATGACATACAGTATGGATTCTAAATGACATGACATAAAGTATGGATTCTATATGACATGATGTACAGTATGGATTCTATATGACATGACATACAGTATGGATTCTAAATGACATGACATAAAGTATGGATTCTATATGACATGATGTACAGTATGGATTCTATATGACATGACATACAGTATGGATTCTATATGACATGACATACAGTGTGGATTCTATATGACATGACATACAGTGTGGATTCTATATGACATGACATACAGTATGGATTCTATATGACATGACATACAGTATGGATTCTAAATTACATGACATACAGTATGGATTCTATATGACATGACATACAGTATGGATTCTATATGACATGCCATACAGTATGGATTCTATATGACATGACATACAGTATGGATTCTATATGACATGACATACAGTATGGATTCTATATGACATGACATACAGTATGGATTCTATATGACATGATATAAAGTATGGATTCTAAATGGCATGATATACAGTATGGATTATATATGACATGACATACAGTATGGATTCTATATGACATGACATACAGTATGGATTCTATATGACATGATATACAGTATGGATTATATATGACATGACATACAGTATAGATTCTAAATGACATGACATACAGTATGGATTCTAAATTACATGACATACAGTATAGATTCTAAATGACATTACATACAGTATGGATTCTATATGACATGACATACAGTATGGATTCTAAATGACATGATATACAGTATGGATTCTATATGACATGACATACAGTATGGATTCTATATGACATGACATACAGTATGGATTCTATATGACATGACATACAGTATGGATTCTATATGACATGATATAAAGTATGGATTCTAAATGACATGATATACAGTATGGATTCTATATGACATGACATACAGTATGGATTCTATATGACATGACATACAGTATGGATTCTATATGACATGATATACAGTATGGATTATATATGACATGACATACAGTGTGGTTTCTATATGACATAACATACAGTATGGATTCTATATGACATGACATACAGTATGGATTCTATATGACATGATATAAAGTATGGATTCTAAATGACATGACATACAGTATGGATTCTATATGACATGACATACAGTATGGATTCTATATGACATGACATACAATATGGATTCTATATGACATGATATACAGTATGGATTATATATGACATGACATACAGTATAGATTCTAAATGACATGATATACAGTATGGATTCTATATGACATGACATACAGTATGGATTCTATATGACTTGACATACAGTATGAATTCTATATGACATGACATACAGTATGGATTCTATATGACATGCCATACAGTATGGATTCTATATGACATGACATACAGTATGGATTCTATATGACATGACATACAGTATGAATTCTATATGACATGACATACAGTATGGATTCTATATGACATGGCATACAGTATGGATTCTATATGACATGGCATACAGTATGGATTCTATATGACATGACATACAGTGTAGATTCTAAATTACATGACATACAGTATGGATTCTATATGACATGACATACAGTGTGGTTTCTATATGACATGACATACAGTAAGGATTCTAAATGACATGATATACAGTATGGATTCTATATGACATGACATACAGTGTGGATTCCATATGACATGACATACAGTATGGATTCTATATGACATGACATACAGTATGGATTCTAAATGACATGACATACAGTATGGATTATATATGACATGACATACAGTATGAATTCTATATGACATGACATACAGTATGGATTCTATATGACATGACATACAGTATGGATTCTATATGACATGCCATACAGTATGGATTCTATATGACATGACATACAGTATGGATTCTATATGACATGACATACAGTATGAATTCTATATGACATGACATACAGTATGGATTCTTTATGACATGACATACAGTATGGATTCTATATGACATGACATACAGTATGGATTCTATATGACATGACATACAGTAAGGATTCTAAATGACATGATATACAGTATGGATTCTATATGACATGATATACAGTATGGATTCTATATGACATGACATACAGTATGGATTCTAAATGACATGAAATACAGCATGGATTCATTATGTCATTCTATGATTCTACCTACAAATTAGTGTTTTGACTGATATTATCCAAAGCTGGGATGATACTATGAGTTTACCAGTAGTGATAAAGGGTGTTTAGGATGTTACCAGTAGTGATAACGGGTGTTTAGGAGGTTACCAGTAGTTATAAAGGGTGTTTAGGAGGTTACCAGTAGTTCTAAAGGGTGTTTGGGAGGTTACCAGTAGTTATAAAGGGTGTTTAGGAGGTTACCAGTAGTCATTAAGGATGTTTAGGAGGTTACCAGTAGTTATAAAGGGTGTTTAGGAGGTACCAGTAGTTATAACGGGTGTTTAGGAGGTTACCAGTAGTGATAAAGGGTGTTTAGGAGGTTACCAGTAGTTATAAAGGGTGTTTAGGAGGTACCAGTAGTCATAAAGGGTGTTTAGGAGGTTACCAGTAGTTATACAGGGTTTTTAGGAGGTTACCAGTAGTTATAAAGGGTGTTTAGGAGGTTACCAGTAGTGATAAAGGGTGTTTAGGAGATTACCAGTAGTGATACAGGGTGTTTAGGAGGTTACCAGTAGTGTTAAAGGGTGTTTAGGAGGTTACCAGTAGTTATAAAGGGTGTTTAGGAGGTTACCAGTAGTGATAAAGGGTGTTTAGGAGGTTACCAGTAGTTATAAAGGGTGTTTAGGAGCTTACCAGTAGTTATACAGGGTGCTTAGGAGGTTACCAGTAGTGATAAAGGGTGTTTAGGAGGTTACCAGTAGTTATAAAGGGTGTTTAGGAGGTTACCAGTAGTGATAAAGGGTGTTTAGGAGGTTACCAGTAGTCATAAAGGGTGTTTAAGAGGTTACCAGTAGTTATAAAGGGTGTGTAGGAGGTTACCAGTAGTTATAAAGGGTGTTTAGGCTGTTACCAGAAGTTATAAAGGGTGTTTAGGAGGTTACCAGTAGTTATAAAGGGTGTTTAGGAGGTTACCAGTAGTGATAAAAGGTGTTTAGGAGGTTACCAGTAGTGATACAGGGTGTTTAGGAGGTTACCAGTAGTGTTAAAGGGTGTTTAGGAGGTTACCAGTAGTTATAAAGGGTGTTTAGGAGGTTACCAGTAGTGATAAAGGGTGTTTAGGAGGTTACCAGTAGTTATAAAGGGTGTTTAGGAGGTTACCAGTAGTTATAAAGGGTGTTTAGGAGGTTACCAGTAGTGATAAAGGGTGTTTAGGAGGTTACCAGTAGTCATAAAGGGTGTTTAGGAGGTTACCAGTAGTTATAAAGGGTGTGTAGGAGGTTACCAGTAGTTATAAAGGGTGTTTAGGATGTTACCAGTAGTTATAAAGGGTGTTTAGGAGGTTACCAGTAGTGATATAGGGTGTTTAGGAGGTTACCAGTAGTTATAAAGGGTTTTTAGGAGGTTACCAGTAGTTATAAAGGGTGTGTAGGAGGTTACCAGTAGTTATAAAGGGTGTTTAGGAGGTTACCAGTAGTGATATAGGGTGTTTAGGAGGTTACCAGTAGTTATAAAGGGTGTTTAGGAGGTTACCAGTAGTGATATAGGGTGTTTAGGAGGTTACCAGTAGTTATAAAGGGTGTTTAGGAGGTTACCAGTAGTGATATAGGGTGTTTAGGAGGTTACCAGTAGTTATAAAGGGTGTTTAGGAGGTTACCAGTAGTTATAAAGGGTGTTTAGGAGGTTACCAGTAGTTATAAAGGGTGTTTAGGAGGTTACCAGTAGTTATAAAGGGTGTTTAGGAGGTTACCAGTAGTTATAAAGGGTGTTTAGGAGGTTACCAGTAGTGATACAGGGTGTTTAGGAGGTTACCAGTAGTTATAAAGGGTGTTTAGGAGGTTACCAGTAGTTATAAAGGGTGTTTAGGAGGTTACCAGTAGTTATAAAGGGTGTTTAGGAGGTTACCAGTAGTGATAAAGGGTGTTTAGGAGGTTACCAGTAGTGATAAAGGGTGTTTAGGAGGTTACCAGTAGTTATAAAGGGTGTTTAGGAGGTTACCAGTAGTGATACAGGGTGTTTAGGAGATTACCAGTAGTTATAAAGGGTGTGTAGGAGGTTACCAGTAGTTATAAAGGGTGTTTAGGAGGTTACCAGTAGTTATAAAGGGTGTTTAGGAGGTTACCAGTAGTTATAAAGGGTGTTTAGGAGGTTACCAGTAGTTATAAAGGGTGTTTAGGAGGTTACCAGTAGTGATACAGGGTGTTTCGTGACTTTGAAAAGAGAAGAAAGGATTGGTCGTACTTTCCACATGGTCTCCCTGGCTGTATCTCTGCCTGCCAGTGTTAGGGAGTGAGACCTTCGCAGCAGAACGCTGGTGACTGTTGGTGGCCATGGTTAGGGTGTGGTAACCATGGAGACCATGGTGAGTGTGTTGGCCCTGAGGAGGCCTTGCCCATAGAGCTCTGTTCAAAAGTAGTGCATTATATAGGGAATAGTGTGCCTTAGGGCTCTGGTCTAAAGTAGTGCACTATATAGGGAATATGGTTCCATAGGGCTCTGGTCTAAAGTAGTGCACTATATAGGGAATAGTGTGTTATTTGGGAAGCAAACATAGACTTATACCACAAGTCAGCCCTGAATACAGTTATTCTGTTACCTGGCACACCTAACCAAGGCATCTGCAGGCTACTACTGCTGTCTGTATGTGGTTCAGGTTGACTCCAGAACTCATATGGACCAATCCTAACTTGGATACACATGGGTGAAAACCTTCCATTTTACATCAGTATATGAAGTGTGAACGGGTTACGTGTGCAGATGTCAAGTTTAGGATATCAAACCAGTTGACATTCTTCCTCCTGTTACTTGATCACCGGATGAATCACAGTCTTTATAAGACATTCATAAACCATACATACAGCCTTTATAACACAGTTCATATTCTTCCTGCTATTACCTGGCAGGGACTTGGACCACCGGACGATCCACATCAGCTGTCTATCACACAGTCTGTTGAGACTGTTGAGGAGAAGGTGTGGCATGTCCGGCTGGGAGTTGTCGTAGCCAGAGTACACCACCTGGTAGACGGAGAGATGATTCATCCCTGAATGTCAATCCATTGTCAGCAGCAGGACAATACATAAAGCATAAAGTGCCTATGATGAATATGAAACCTAACTTGTCATTCAGTCAAATGTTCCCTTAGTCATGCATTGAAGTCAATAGGAGACTAAGTTACAATTAGACTTTGAGGTTAGGATTCGCCCCTAAATCAGCAACTCCGACCCACCTCAGGCTCAATGCTCTCCAGAATGCTGATGATCTGAGGGGAGAGCTGAAGCTCGTTGAGGCCAGGCATGCAGGGTAGAGAGGCCAGGGCCTGACCATCCCCCAGGGCTGATAAGGGCCCCTGGAACATCAAGGCTGGGGCCAGACCTGCCTTCAGGGCCCCGAAACGCTTCAGCTTCCTCCCTGTGACGATAATTACCCCGAGGGTCAGTTAAAACATGTGAAGAGTACAAGGAAACACTTGTTATTCACATACTGTATGTAGACATTGGTATGGGGCTGAATGAAATGAAGATGAGGTTCAGCATCTATGAAAGGCTTCATTAAGATGTGATCAGATGTGTCGGCTGACATAAGATAAAAGATATACTTAAAAAAAATATATATATTGTTTCAGGTTTAGTTTGTCTGGATAAAAAAAATGCTACAAAATAATTACTGTAATGCATTTATTTTTCTCTAAGTTGTAATTTTTGCTGAATGGTACGACCTTGAACGGTTGACTGATTTTAAACCCGTAATATAACACACTTACTCCTCCTCAATAACCCATGACACATAAAATGTTTCAAATAAAAGGTCATTACAAGAGCACTTTCGTTTTTGAATAAACTGTTTACCCATACAGATGTAGGATCTTAATTTGAGCCAAATTGCTACAGCAGGAAGATAATCCTGCAGCAACAGGAAATTTGAATTATTATGTCGTTTATAATTAATGGACCATTTTGTAGGGGTTAATACATTTTCCGTTAGGGAAAATCAAGCCTGAAAATTTCAAGGTGGAAATGACAAACTTCAGAAATAAATACACTACAAATGTAAAATGTCCTGCATTGCAGGAATGTTCTCCTGCAACATGGTGATCAAATTAAGATCCCACATCTGTGGTTCATTAAACAGCTAAAAGGTAATATCCTAAGGGAAAGAACATGTCAGATAGTACTGACAGGGGTTGATGATTTTGTTCATTTCCATGAAGTGTTTCGTCTCTGTGTGTGATCTGAAAGGCCCTGTGAACAATCTCCTTGACTGGAAATGATGATTTCAAAGTGTGTGACTCCTGCGTAAGAGGAGAGGGTGTTAATTTGTAACCCCTTTAATGTGTTGTTCTCTAGATAATTGGGAAGGAGGGTAAGTAGAAGAGGAAGACAGAGAGACAGGACCACAAAGGTACCTCCGAGCATCATCCCAGCTTGGTAGCACTTCCTCAGGCGACACGCAGGGCAATTCTTTCTCCGTATCTTATCCACGATGCAGTCATTTCGACCGGCACAAAGATAGTTATGATGTCCTGTTGAATAGAAGAACAGAATAGCTAATGTGGTTTAAAGTGTATTTTTTAGAATTACTTTTCAAAGGCAATCATCTCAAAGAGAGATGGGTTCTCTAAGGCGCTCCGTAATATTGTCTAATAGAGATGGGTTCTCTAAGGCTCTCTGTATTATTGTCTAATAGAGATTGGTTCTCTAAGGCTCTCTGTAATATTGTCTAATAGAGATGGGTTCTCTAAGGCTCTCTGTAATATTGTCTAATAGAGATGGGTTCTCTAAAGCTCTCTGTATTATTGTCTAATAGAGATGGGTTCTCTAAGCCTCTCTGTATTATTGTCTAATAGAGATGGGTTCTCTAAGCCTCTCTGTATTATTGTCTAATAGAGATGGGTTCTCTAAGCCTCTCTGTATTATTGTCTAATAGAGATGGGTTCTCTAAGCCTCTCTGTATTATTGTCTAATAGAGATGGGTTCTCTAAGGCTCTCTGTATTATTGTCTAATAGAGATGGGTTCTCTAAGGCTCTCCGTAATATTGTCTAATAGAGGTGGGTTCTCTAAGGCTCTCTGTAATATTGTCTTATAGAGATGGGTTCTCTAAGGCTCTCTGTAATATTGTCTAAAGAGATGGGTTCTCTAAGGCTCTCTGTAATATTGTCTAATAGAGATGGGTTCTCTAAGGCTCTCTGTATTATTGTCTAATAGAGATGGGTTCTCTAAGGCTCTCTGTATTATTGTCTAAAGAGATGGGTTCTCTAAGGCTCTCTGTAATATTGTCTAATAGAGATGGGTTCTCTAAGGCTCTCTGTATTATTGTCTAATAGAGATGGGTTCTCTAAGGCTCTCTGTAATATTGTCTAATAGAGATGGGTTCTCTAAGGCTCTCTGTATTATTGTCTAATGGAGATGGGTTCTCTAAGGCTCTCTGTATTATTGTCTAATAGAGATGGGTTCTCTAAGGCTCTCTGTATGATTGTCTAATAGAGATGGGTTCTCTAAGGCTCTCTGTATTATTGTCTAATAGAGATGGGTTCTCTAAGGCTCTCTGTATTATTGTCTAATAGAGATGGGTTCTCTAAGGCTCTCCGTAATATTGTCTAATAGAGATGGGTTCTCTAAGCCTCTCTGTATTATTGTCTAATAGAGATGGGTTCTCTAAGGCTCTCTGTAATATTGTCTAATAGAGATGGGTTCTCTAAGGCTCTCTGTATTATTGTCTAATAGAGATGGGTTCTCTAAAGCTCTCTGTAATATTGTCTAATAGAGATGGGTTCTCTAAGGCTCTCTGTATTATTGTCTAATAGAGATGGGTTCTCTAAGGCTCTCTGTAATATTGTCTAATAGAGATGGGTTCTCTAAGGCTCTCTGTATTATTGTCTAATAGAGATGGGTTCTCTAAGGCTCTCTGTAATATTGTCTAATAGAGATGGGTTCTCTAAGGCTCTCTGTAATATTGTCTAATAGAGATGGGTTCTCTAAGGCTCTCTGTATTATTGTCTAAAGAGATGGGTTCTCTAAGGGTCTCTGTATTATTGTCTAATAGAGATGGGTTCTCTAAGGCTCTCCGTAATATTGTCTAATAGAGATGGGTTCTCTAAGCCTCTCCGTAATATTGTCTAATAGAGATGGGTTCTCTAAGGCTCTCTGTAATATTGTCTAATAGAGATGGGTTCTCTAAGGCTCTCTGTATTATTGTCTAATAGAGATGGGTTCTCTAAGCCTCTCTGTATTATTGTCTAATAGAGATGGGTTCTCTAAGGCTCTCTGTATTATTGTCTAAAGAGATGGGTTCTCTAAGGCTCTCTGTAATATTGTCTAATAGAGATGGGTTCTCTAAGGCTCTCTGTATTATTGTCTAATATAGATGGGGTCTCTAAGGCTCTCTGTATTATTGTCTAATAGAGATGGGTTCTCTAAGCCTCTCTGTATTATTGTCTAATAGAGATGGGTTCTCTAAGGCTCTCTGTAATATTGTCTAAAGAGATGGGTTCTCTAAGGCTCTCTGTATTATTGTCTAATAGAGATGGGTTCTCTAAGGCTCTCTGTATTATTGTCTAATAGAGATGGGTTCTCTAAGGCTCTCTGTATTATTGTCTAATAGAGATGGGTTCTCTAAGGCTCTCTGTATTATTGTCTAATAGAGATGGGTTCTCTAAGCCTCTCTGTATTATTGTCTAATAGAGATGGGTTCTCTAAGGCTCTCTGTAATATTGTCTAAAGAGATGGGTTCTCTAAGGCTCTCTGTATTATTGTCTAATAGAGATGGGTTCTCTAAGGCTCTCTGTATTATTGTCTAATAGAGATGGGTTCTCTAAGGCTCTCTGTATTATTGTCTAATAGAGATGGGTTCTCTAAGGCTCTCTGTAATATTGTCTAAAGAGATGGGTTCTCTAAGGCTCTCTGTATTATTGTCTAATAGAGATGGGTTCTCTAAGGCTCTCTGTAATATTGTCTAAAGAGATGGGTTCTCTAAGGCTCTCTGTATTATTGTCTAATAGAGATGGGTTCTCTAAGGCTCTCTGTAATATTGTCTAATAGAGATGGGTTCTCTAAGGCTCTCTGTATTATTGTCTAATAGAGATGGGTTCTCTAAGGCTCTCTGTAATATTGTCTAATAGAGATGGGTTCTCTAAGGCTCTCTGTATTATTGTCTAATAGAGATGGGTTCTCTAAGGCTCTCTGTATTATTGTCTAAAGAGATCGGTTCTCTAAGGCTCTCTGTAATATTGTCTAATGGAGATGGGTTCTCTAAGGCTCTCTGTATTATTGTCTAAAGAGATGGGTTCTCTAAGGCTCTCTGTATTATTGTCTAATAGAGATGGGTTCTCTAAGGCTCTCTGTAATATTGTCTAATAGAGATGGGTTCTCTAAGGCTCTCTGTATTATTGTCTAATAGAGATGGGTTCTCTAAGGCTCTCTGTATTATTGTCTAATAGAGATGGGTTCTCTAAGGCGCTCCGTAATATTGTCTAATAGAGATGGGTTCTCTAAGGCTCTCTGTATTATTGTCTAAAGAGATGGGTTCTCTAAGGCTCTCTGTATTATTGTCTAATAGAGATGGGTTCTCTAAGGCTCTCTGTAATATTGTCTAATAGAGATGGGTTCTCTAAGGCTCTCCGTAATATTGTCTAATAGAGATGGGTTCTCTAAGGCTCTCTGTATTATTGTCTAATAGAGATGGGTTCTCTATGGCTCTCTGTAATATTGTCTAATAGAGATGGGTTCTCTAAGGCTCTCTGTAATATTGTCTAATAGAGATGGGTTCTCTAAGGCTCTCTGTATTATTGTCTAATATAGATGGGTTCTCTAAGGCTCTCTGTAATATTGTCTAAAGAGATGGGTTCTCTAAGGCTCTCTGTATTATTGTCTAATAGAGATGGGTTCTCTAAGGCTCTCTGTATTATTGTCTAATAGAGATGGGTTCTCTAAGGCTCTCTGTAATATTGTCTAATAGAGATGGGTTCTCTAAGCCTCTCTGTAATATTGTCTAATAGAGATGGGTTCTCTAAGGCTCTCTGTAATATTGTCTAATAGAGATGGGTTCTCTAAGGCTCTCTGTATTATTGTCTAAAGAGATGGGTTCTCTAAGGCGCTCCGTAATATTGTCTAATAGAGATGGGTTCTCTAAGGCTCTCTGTATTGTTGTCTAATGGAGATGGGTTCTCTAAGGCTCTCTGTATTATTGTCTAATAGAGATGGGTTCTCTAAGGCTCTCTGTATTATTGTCTAATAGAGATGGGTTCTCTAAGGCTCTCTGTATTATTGTCTAATAGAGATGGGTTCTCTAAGGCTCTCTGTAATATTGTCTAAAGAGATGGGTTCTCTAAGGCTCTCTGTAATATTGTCTAATATAGATGGGTTCTCTAAGGCTCTCTGTATTATTGTCTAATAGAGATGGGTTCTCTAAGGCTCTCTGTATTATTGTCTAATAGAGATGGGTTCTCTAAGGCTCTCTGTATTATTGTCTAATAGAGATGGGTTCTCTAAGGCTCTCTGTAATATTGTCTAATGGAGATGGGTTCTCTAAGGCTCTCTGTATTATTGTCTAATAGAGATGGGTTCTCTAAGGCTCTCTGTATTATTGTCTAATAGAGATGGGTTCTCTAAGGCTCTCTGTAATATTGTCTAAAGAGATGGGTTCTCTAAGGCTCTCTGTATTATTGTCTAATAGAGATGGGTTCTCTAAGGCTCTCTGTAATATTGTCTAAAGAGATGGGTTCTCTAAGGCTCTCTGTATTGTTGTCTAATAGAGATGGGTTCTCTAAGGCTCTCTGTAATATTGTCTAATAGAGATGGGTTCTCTAAGGCTCTCTGTATTATTGTCTAATAGAAATGGGTTCTCTAAGGCTCTCTGTAATATTGTCTAATAGAGATGGGTTCTCTAAGGCTCTCTGTATTATTGTCTAATAGAGATGGGTTCTCTAAGGCTCTCTGTATTATTGTCTAAAGAGATCGGTTCTCTAAGGCTCTCTGTAATATTGTCTAATGGAGATGGGTTCTCTAAGGCTCTCTGTATTATTGTCTAATAGAGATGGGTTCTCTAAGGCTCTCTGTAATATTGTCTAATAGAGATGGGTTCTCTAAGGCTCTCTGTATTATTGTCTAATAGAGATGGGTTCTCTAAGGCTCTCTGTATTATTGTCTAATAGAGATGGGTTCTCTAAGGCGCTCCGTAATATTGTCTAATAGAGATGGGTTCTCTAAGCCTCTCTGTATTATTGTCTAATAGAGATGGGTTCTCTAAGGCTCTCTGTATTATTGTCTAATGGAGATGGGTTCTCTAAGGCTCTCTGTATTATTGTCTAAAGAGATGGGTTCTCTAAGGCTCTCTGTATTATTGTCTAATAGAGATGGGTTCTCTAAGGCTCTCTGTAATATTGTCTAATAGAGATGGGTTCTCTAAGGCTCTCCGTAATATTGTCTAATAGAGATGGGTTCTCTAAGGCTCTCTGTATTATTGTCTAATAGAGATGGGTTCTCTATGGCTCTCTGTAATATTGTCTAATAGAGATGGGTTCTCTAAGGCTATCTGTAATATTGTCTAATATAGATGGGTTCTCTAAGGCTCTCTGTAATATTGTCTAATAGAGATGGGTTCTCTAAGGCTCTCTGTATTATTGTCTAATAGAGATGGGTTCTCTAAGCCTCTCTGTATTATTGTCTAATAGAGATGGGTTCTCTAAGGCTCTCTGTATTATTGTCTAATAGAGATGGGTTCTCTAAGGCTCTCTGTATTATTGTCTAATAGAGATGGGTTCTCTAAGGCTCTCCGTAATATTGTCTAATAGAGATGGGTTCTCTAAGGCTCTCTGTAATATTGTCTAATAGAGATGGGTTCTCTAAGGCTCTCTGTATTATTGTCTAATAGAGATGGGTTCTCTAAGGCTCTCTGTATTATTGTCTAATGGAGATGGGTTCTCTAAGGCTCTCTGTATTATTGTCTAATAGAGATGGGTTCTCTAAGGCTCTCTGTATTATTGTCTAATAGAGATGGGTTCTCTAAGGCTCTCTGTATTATTGTCTAATAGAGATGGGTTCTCTAAGGCTCTCTGTAATATTGTCTAAAGAGATGGGTTCTCTAAGGCTCTCTGTAATATTGTCTAATATAGATGGGTTCTCTAAGCCTCTCTGTATTATTGTCTAATAGAGATGGGTTCTCTAAGGCTCTCTGTATTATTGTCTAATAGAGATGGGTTCTCTAAGGCTCTCTGTATTATTGTCTAATAGAGATGGGTTCTCTAAGGCTCTCTGTAATATTGTCTAATAGAGATGGGTTCTCTAAGGCTCTCTGTATTATTGTCTAATAGAGATGGGTTCTCTAAGGCTCTCTGTAATATTGTCTAATAGAGATGGGTTCTCTAAGGCTCTCTGTATTATTGTCTAATAGAGATGGGTTCTCTAAGGCTCTCTGTAATATTGTCTAAAGAGATGGGTTCTCTAAGGCTCTCTGTAATATTGTCTAATATAGATGGGTTCTCTAAGGCTCTCTGTATTATTGTCTAATAGATATGGGTTCTCTAAGGCTCTCTGTATTATTGTCTAATAGAGATGGGTTCTCTAAGCCTCTCTGTATTATTGTCTAAAGAGATGGGTTCTCTAAGGCTCTCTGTAATATTGTCTAAAGAGATGGGTTCTCTAAGGCTCTCTGTAATATTGTCTAATATAGATGGGTTCTCTAAGGCTCTCTGTATTATTGTCTAATAGATATGGGTTCTCTAAGGCTCTCTGTATTATTGTCTAATAGAGATGGGTTCTCTAAGCCTCTCTGTATTATTGTCTAATAGAGATGGGTTCTCTAAGGCTCTCTGTAATATTGTCTAATAGAGATGGGTTCTCTAAGGCTCTCCGTAATATTGTCTAATAGAGATGGGTTCTCTAAGGCTCTCTGTATTATTGTCTAATAGAGATGGGTTCTCTAAGGCTCTCTGTAATATTGTCTAATAGAGATGGGTTCTCTAAGGCTCTCTGTATTATTGTCTAATAGAGATGGGTTCTCTAAGGCTCTCTGTAATATTGTCTAAAGAGATGGGTTCTCTAAGGCTCTCTGTAATATTGTCTAAAGAGATGGGTTCTCTAAGGCTCTCTGTAATATTGTCTAAAGAGATGGGTTCTCTAAGGCTCTCTGTATTATTGTCTAATAGAGATGGGTTCTCTAAGGCTCTCTGTATTATTGTCTAATAGACATGGGTTCTCTAAGGCTCTCTGTATTATTGTCTAATAGAGATGGGTTCTCTAAGGCTCTCTGTAATATTGTCTAATAGAGATGGGTTCTCTAAGGCTCTCCGTAATATTGTCTAATAGAGATGGGTTCTCTAAGGCTCTCTGTATTATTGTCTAATAGAGATGGGTTCTCTAAGGCTCTCTGTAATATTGTCTAATAGAGATGGGTTCTCTAAGGCTCTCTGTATTATTGTCTAATAGAGATGGGTTCTCTAAGGCTCTCTGTAATATTGTCTAAAGAGATGGGTTCTCTAAGGCTCTCTGTAATATTGTCTAAAGAGATGGGTTCTCTAAGGCTCTCTGTAATATTGTCTAATATAGATGGGTTCTCTAAGGCTCTCTGTATTATTGTCTAATAGAGATGGGTTCTCTAAGGCTCTCTGTATTATTGTCTAATAGAGATGGGTTCTCTAAGGCTCTCCGTAATATTGTCTAATAGAGATGGGTTCTCTAAGGCTCTCTGTAATATTGTCTAATAGAGATGGGTTCTCTAAGGCTCTCTGTATTATTGTCTAATAGAGATGGGTTCTCTAAGGCTCTCTGTAATATTGTCTAATAGAGATGGGTTCTCTAAGGCTCTCTGTAATATTGTCTAAAGAGATGGGTTCTCTAAGGCTCTCTGTAATATTGTCTAATAGAGATGGGTTCTCTAAGGCTCTCTGTATTATTGTCTAAAGAGATGGGTTCTCTAAGGCTCTCTGTAATATTGTCTAATAGAGATGGGTTCTCTAAGGCTCTCTGTATTATTGTCTAAAGAGATGGGTTCTCTAAGGCTCTCTGTAATATTGTCTAATAGAGATGGGTTCTCTAAGGCTCTCTGTATTATTGTCTAATAGAGATGGGTTCTCTAAGGCTCTCTGTATTATTGTCTAATGGAGATGGGTTCTCTAAGGCTCTCTGTATTATTGTCTAATAGAGATGGGTTCTCTAAGGCTCTCTGTATTATTGTCTAATAGAGATGGGTTCTCTAAGGCTCTCTGTATTATTGTCTAATAGAGATGGGTTCTCTAAGGCTCTCTGTAATATTGTCTAAAGAGATGGGTTCTCTAAGGCTCTCTGTAATATTGTCTAATATAGATGGGTTCTCTAAGCCTCTCTGTATTATTGTCTAATAGAGATGGGTTCTCTAAGGCTCTCTGTATTATTGTCTAATAGAGATGGGTTCTCTAAGGCTCTCTGTATTATTGTCTAATAGAGATGGGTTCTCTAAGGCTCTCTGTAATATTGTCTAATATAGATGGGTTCTCTAAGGCTCTCTGTATTATTGTCTAATAGAGATGGGTTCTCTAAGCCTCTCTGTATTATTGTCTAATAGAGATGGGTTCTCTAAGCCTCTCTGTAATATTGTCTAATAGAGATGGGTTCTCTAAGGCTCTCTGTAATATTGTCTAATGGAGATGGGTTCTCTAAGGCTCTCTGTATTATTGTCTAATAGAGATGGGTTCTCTAAGCCTCTCTGTAATATTGTCTAAAGAGATGGGTTCTCTAAGGCTCTCTGTATTATTGTCTAATAGAGATGGGTTCTCTAAGGCTCTCTGTATTATTGTCTAATAGAGATGGGTTCTCTAAGCCTCTCTGTAATATTGTCTAAAGAGATGGGTTCTCTAAGGCTCTCTGTATTATTGTCTAATAGAGATGGGTTCTCTAAGGCTCTCTGTATTATTGTCTAATGGAGATGGGTTCTCTAAGCCTCTCTGTAATATTGTCTAAAGAGATGGGTTCTCTAAGGCTCTCTGTATTATTGTCTAATAGAGATGGGTTCTCTAAGGCTCTCTGTATTATTGTCTAATAGAGATGGGTTCTCTAAGCCTCTCTGTATTATTGTCTAATAGAGATGGGTTCTCTAAGGCTCTCTGTATTATTGTCTAATAGAGATGGGTTCTCTAAGGCTCTCTGTATTATTGTCTAATGGAGATGGGTTCTCTAAGGCTCTCTGTAATATTGTCTAATAGAGATGGGTTCTCTAAGGCTCTCTGTATTATTGTCTAATAGAGATGGGTTCTCTAAGGCTCTCTGTAATATTGTCTAATAGAGATGGGTTCTCTAAGGCTCTCTGTATTATTGTCTAATAGAGATGGGTTCTCTAAGGCTCTCTGTATTATTGTCTAATGGAGATGGGTTCTCTAAGGCTCTCTGTATTATTGTCTAATAGAGATGGGTTCTCTAAGGCTCTCTGTATTATTGTCTAATAGAGATGGGTTCTCTAAGGCTCTCTGTATTATTGTCTAATAGAGATGGGTTCTCTAAGGCTCTCTGTAATATTGTCTAATGGAGATGGGTTGTCTAAGGCTCTCTGTATTATTGTCTAATAGAGATGGGTTCTCTAAGGCTCTCTGTAATATTGTCTAATATAGATGGGTTCTCTAAGGCTCTCTGTAATATTGTCTAATAGAGATGGGTTCTCTAAGGCTCTCTGTATTATTGTCTAATAGAGATGGGTTCTCTAAGGCTCTCTGTAATATTGTCTAATAGAGATGGGTTCTCTAAGGCTCTCTGTATTATTGCCTAATAGAGATGGGTTCTCTAAGGCTCTCTGTAATATTGTCTAATAGAGATGGGTTCTCTAAGGCTCTCTGTAATATTGTCTAATAGAGATGGGTTCTCTAAGGCTCTCTGTAATATTGTCTAATAGAGATGGGTTCTCTAAGGCTCTCTGTATTATTGTCTAAAGAGATGGGTTCTCTAAGGCTCTCTGTAATATTGTCTAATAGAGATGGGTTCTCTAAGGCTCTCTGTATTATTGTCTAAAGAGATGGGTTCTCTAAGGCTCTCTGTATTATTGTCTAAAGAGATGGGTTCTCTAAGGCTCTCTGTATTATTGTCTAAAGAGATGGGTTCTCTAAGGCTCTCTGTAATATTGTCTAATAGAGATGGGTTCTCTAAGGCTCTCTGTATTATTGTCTAAAGAGATGGGTTCTCTAAGGCTCTCTGTAATATTGTCTAATAGAGATGGGTTCTCTAAGGCTCTCTGTATTATTGTCTAAAGAGATGGGTTCTCTAAGGCTCTCTGTATTATTGTGTAAAGAGATGGGTTCTCTAAGGGTCTCTGTATTATTGTCTAATAGAGATGTGTTCTCTAAGGCTCTCTGTATTATTGTCTAATAGAGATGGGTTCTCTAAGGCTCTCTGTATTATTGTCTAATAGAGATGGGTTCTCTAAGGCTCTCTGTATTATTTTCTAATAGAGATGGGTTCTCTAAGGCTCTCCGTAATATTGTCTAAAGAGATGGGTTCTCTAAGGGTCTCTGTATTATTGTCTAATAGAGATGGGTTCTCTAAGGCTCTCTGTATTAATGTCTAATAGAGATGGGTTCTCTAAGGCTCTCTGTAATATTGTGTAATATAGATGGGTTCTCTAAGGCTCTCTGTATTATTGTCTAATATAGATGGGTTCTCTAAGGCTCTCTGTATTATTGTCTAATAGAGATGGGTTCTCTAAGGCTCTCTGTAATATTGTCTAAAGAGATGGGTTCTCTAAGGCTCTCTGTAATATTGTCTAATAGAGATGGGTTCTCTAAGGCTCTCTGTATTATTGTCTAATAGAGATGGGTTCTCTAAGGCTCTCTGTATTATTGTCTAAAGAGATGGGTTCTCTAAGGGTCTCTGTATTATTGTCTAATAGAGATGGGTTCTCTAAGGCTCTCTGTATTATTGTCTAATGGAGATGGGTTCTCTAAGGCTCTCTGTATTATTGTCTAATAGAGATGGGTTCTCTAAGCCTCTCCGTAATATTGTCTAATAGAGATGGGTTCTCTAAGGCTCTCTGTATTATTGTCTAAAGAGATGGGTTCTCTAAGGGTCTCTGTATTATTGTCTAATAGAGATGGGTTCTCTAAGGCTCTCTGTATTATTGTCTAATGGAGATGGGTTCTCTAAGGCTCTCTGTATTATTGTCTAATAGAGATGGGTTCTCTAAGGCTCTCTGTATTATTGTCTAAAGAGATGGGTTCTCTAAGGCTCTCTGTAATATTGTCTAATAGAGATGGGTTCTCTAAGGCTCTCTGTAATATTGTCTAAAGAGATGGGTTCTCTAAGGCTCTCTGTAATATTGTCTAATAGAGATGGGTTCTCTAAGGCTCTCTGTATTATTGTCTAATAGAGATGGGTTCTCTAAGGCTCTCTGTATTATTGTCTAAAGAGATGGGTTCTCTAAGGGTCTCTGTATTATTGTCTAATAGAGATGGGTTCTCTAAGGCTCTCTGTATTATTGTCTAATGGAGATGGGTTCTCTAAGGCTCTCTGTATTATTGTCTAATAGAGATGGGTTCTCTAAGCCTCTCCGTAATATTGTCTAATAGAGATGGGTTCTCTAAGGCTCTCTGTATTATTGTCTAAAGAGATGGGTTCTCTAAGGGTCTCTGTATTATTGTCTAATAGAGATGGGTTCTCTAAGGCTCTCTGTATTATTGTCTAATGGAGATGGGTTCTCTAAGGCTCTCTGTATTATTGTCTAATAGAGATGGGTTCTCTAAGGCTCTCTGTATTATTGTCTAAAGAGATGGGTTCTCTAAGGCTCTCTGTAATATTGTCTAATAGAGGTGGGTTCTCTAAGGCTCTCCGTAATATTGTCTAATGGAGATGGGTTCTCTAAGGCTCTCTGTATTATTGTCTAATGGAGATGGGTTCTCTAAGGCTCTCTGTAATATTGTCTAATAGAGATGGGTTCTCTAAGGCTCTCTGTATTATTGTCTAATAGAGATGGGTTCTCTAAGGCTCTCTGTATTATTGTCTAATAGAGATGGGTTCTCTAAGGCTCTCTGTAATATTGTCTAATAGAGATGGGTTCTCTAAGGCTCTCTGTAATATTGTCTAATAGAGGTGGGTTCTCTAAGGCTCTCTGTAATATTGTCTAAAGAGATGGGTTCTCTAAGGCTCTCTGTATTATTGTCTAATGGAGATGGGTTCTCTAAGGCTCTCTGTATTATTGTCTAATAGAGATGGGTTCTCTAAGGCTCTCTGTAATATTGTCTAATAGAGATGGGTTCTCTAAGGCTCTCTGTATTATTGTCTAATAGAGATGGGTTCTCTAAGGCTCTCTGTAATATTGTCTAATATAGATGGGTTCTCTAAGCCTCTCTGTATTATTGTCTAATAGAGATGGGTTCTCTAAGGCTCTCTGTATTATTGTCTAATAGAGATGGGTTCTCTAAGGCTCTCTGTATTATTGTCTAATAGAGATGGGTTCTCTAAGGCTCTCTGTAATATTGTCTAATATAGATGGGTTCTCTAAGGCTCTCTGTAATATTGTCTAAAGAGATGGGTTCTCTAAGGCTCTCTGTAATATTGTCTAAAGAGATGGGTTCTCTAAGGCTCTCTGTAATATTGTCTAATATAGATGGGTTCTCTAAGGCTCTCTGTATTATTGTCTAATAGAGATGGGTTCTCTAAGGCTCTCTGTATTATTGTCTAATAGAGATGGGTTCTCTAAGCCTCTCTGTATTATTGTCTAATAGAGATGGGTTCTCTAAGGCTCTCTGTATTATTGTCTAATAGAGATGGGTTCTCTAAGGCTCTCTGTATTATTGTCTAATAGAGATGGGTTCTCTAAGGCTCTCTGTAATATTGTCTAATAGAGATGGGTTCTCTAAGGCTCTCTGTATTATTGTCTAAAGAGATGGGTTCTCTAAGGCTCTCTGTAATATTGTCTAATAGAGATGGGTTCTCTAAGGCTCTCTGTATTATTGTCTAAAGAGATGGGTTCTCTAAGGCTCTCTGTATTATTGTCTAAAGAGATGGGTTCTCTAAGGCTCTCTGTATTATTGTCTAAAGAGATGGGTTCTCTAAGGCTCTCTGTAATATTGTCTAATAGAGATGGGTTCTCTAAGGCTCTCTGTATTATTGTCTAAAGAGATGGGTTCTCTAAGGCTCTCTGTAATATTGTCTAATAGAGATGGGTTCTCTAAGGCTCTCTGTATTATTGTCTAAAGAGATGGGTTCTCTAAGGCTCTCTGTATTATTGTGTAAAGAGATGGGTTCTCTAAGGCTCTCTGTATTATTGTCTAAAGAGATGGGTTCTCTAAGGCTCTCTGTAATATTGTCTAATAGAGGTGGGTTCTCTAAGGGTCTCTGTATTATTATCTAATAGAGATGTGTTCTCTAAGGCTCTCTGTATTATTGTCTAATAGAGATGGGTTCTCTAAGGCTCTCTGTATTATTGTCTAATAGAGATGGGTTCTCTAAGGCTCTCTGTATTATTTTCTAATAGAGATGGGTTCTCTAAGGCTCTCCGTAATATTGTCTAAAGAGATGGGTTCTCTAAGGGTCTCTGTATTATTGTCTAATAGAGATGGGTTCTCTAAGGCTCTCTGTATTAATGTCTAATAGAGATGGGTTCTCTAAGGCTCTCTGTAATATTGTCTAATATAGATGGGTTCTCTAAGGCTCTCTGTATTATTGTCTAATATAGATGGGTTCTCTAAGGCTCTCTGTATTATTGTCTAATAGAGATGGGTTCTCTAAGGCTCTCTGTATTATTGTCTAATAGAGATGGGTTCTCTAAGGCTCTCTGTAATATTGTCTAAAGAGATGGGTTCTCTAAGGCTCTCTGTAATATTGTCTAATAGAGATGGGTTCTCTAAGGCTCTCTGTATTATTGTCTAATAGAGATGGGTTCTCTAAGGCTCTCTGTATTATTGTCTAAAGAGATGGGTTCTCTAAGGGTCTCTGTATTATTGTCTAATAGAGATGGGTTCTCTAAGGCTCTCTGTATTATTGTCTAATGGAGATGGGTTCTCTAAGGCTCTCTGTATTATTGTCTAATAGAGATGGGTTCTCTAAGCCTCTCCGTAATATTGTCTAATAGAGATGGGTTCTCTAAGGCTCTCTGTATTATTGTCTAAAGAGATGGGTTCTCTAAGGGTCTCTGTATTATTGTCTAATAGAGATGGGTTCTCTAAGGCTCTCTGTATTATTGTCTAATGGAGATGGGTTCTCTAAGGCTCTCTGTATTATTGTCTAATAGAGATGGGTTCTCTAAGGCTCTCTGTATTATTGTCTAAAGAGATGGGTTCTCTAAGGCTCTCTGTAATATTGTCTAATAGAGATGGGTTCTCTAAGGCTCTCTGTAATATTGTCTAAAGAGATGGGTTCTCTAAGGCTCTCTGTAATATTGTCTAATAGAGATGGGTTCTCTAAGGCTCTCTGTATTATTGTCTAATAGAGATGGGTTCTCTAAGGCTCTCTGTATTATTGTCTAAAGAGATGGGTTCTCTAAGGGTCTCTGTATTATTGTCTAATAGAGATGGGTTCTCTAAGGCTCTCTGTATTATTGTCTAATGGAGATGGGTTCTCTAAGGCTCTCTGTATTATTGTCTAATAGAGATGGGTTCTCTAAGCCTCTCCGTAATATTGTCTAATAGAGATGGGTTCTCTAAGGCTCTCTGTATTATTGTCTAAAGAGATGGGTTCTCTAAGGGTCTCTGTATTATTGTCTAATAGAGATGGGTTCTCTAAGGCTCTCTGTATTATTGTCTAATGGAGATGGGTTCTCTAAGGCTCTCTGTATTATTGTCTAATAGAGATGGGTTCTCTAAGGCTCTCTGTATTATTGTCTAAAGAGATGGGTTCTCTAAGGCTCTCTGTAATATTGTCTAATAGAGGTGGGTTCTCTAAGGCTCTCCGTAATATTGTCTAATGGAGATGGGTTCTCTAAGGCTCTCTGTATTATTGTCTAATGGAGATGGGTTCTCTAAGGCTCTCTGTAATATTGTCTAATGGAGATGGGTTCTCTAAGGCTCTCTGTAATATTGTCTAATAGAGATGGGTTCTCTAAGGCTCTCTGTATTATTGTCTAATAGAGATGGGTTCTCTAAGGCTCTCTGTATTATTGTCTAATAGAGATGGGTTCTCTAAGGCTCTCTGTAATATTGTCTAATAGAGATGGGTTCTCTAAGGCTCTCTGTAATATTGTCTAATAGAGATGGGTTCTCTAAGGCTCTCTGTAATATTGTCTAATAGAGATGGGTTCTCTAAGGCTCTCTGTAATATTGTCTAATAGAGGTGGGTTCTCTAAGGCTCTCTGTAATATTGTCTAAAGAGATGGGTTCTCTAAGGCTCTCTGTATTATTGTCTAATGGAGATGGGTTCTCTAAGGCTCTCTGTATTATTGTCTAATAGAGATGGGTTCTCTAAGGCTCTCTGTAATATTGTCTAATAGAGATGGGTTCTCTAAGGCTCTCTGTATTATTGTCTAATAGAGATGGGTTCTCTAAGGCTCTCTGTAATATTGTCTAATATAGATGGGTTCTCTAAGCCTCTCTGTATTATTGTCTAATAGAGATGGGTTCTCTAAGGCTCTCTGTATTATTGTCTAATAGAGATGGGTTCTCTAAGGCTCTCTGTATTATTGTCTAATAGAGATGGGTTCTCTAAGGCTCTCTGTAATATTGTCTAATATAGATGGGTTCTCTAAGGCTCTCTGTAATATTGTCTAAAGAGATGGGTTCTCTAAGGCTCTCTGTAATATTGTCTAAAGAGATGGGTTCTCTAAGGCTCTCTGTAATATTGTCTAATATAGATGGGTTCTCTAAGGCTCTCTGTAATATTGTCTAATAGAGATGGGTTCTCTAAGGCTCTCTGTAATATTGTCTAATAGAGATGGGTTCTCTAAGGCTCTCTGTAATATTGTCTAATAGAGATGGGTTCTCTAAGGCTCTCTGTATTATTGTCTAAAGAGATGGGTTCTCTAAGGCTCTCTGTATTATTGTCTAAAGAGATGGGTTCTCTAAGGCTCTCTGTATTATTGTCTAAAGAGATGGGTTCTCTAAGGCTCTCTGTAATATTGTCTAATAGAGATGGGTTCTCTAAGGCTCTCTGTATTATTGTCTAAAGAGATGGGTTCTCTAAGGCTCTCTGTAATATTGTCTAATAGAGATGGGTTCTCTAAGGCTCTCTGTATTATTGTCTAAAGAGATGGGTTCTCTAAGGCTCTCTGTATTATTGTGTAAAGAGATGGGTTCTCTAAGGCTCTCTGTATTATTGTCTAAAGAGATGGGTTCTCTAAGGCTCTCTGTAATATTGTCTAATAGAGGTGGGTTCTCTAAGGGTCTCTGTATTATTGTCTAATAGAGATGTGTTCTCTAAGGCTCTCTGTATTAATGTCTAATAGAGATGGGTTCTCTAAGGCTCTCTGTAATATTGTCTAATATAGATGGGTTCTCTAAGGCTCTCTGTATTATTGTCTAATATAGATGGGTTCTCTAAGGCTCTCTGTATTATTGTCTAATAGAGATGGGTTCTCTAAGGCTCTCTGTATTATTGTCTAATAGAGATGGGTTCTCTAAGGCTCTCTGTAATATTGTCTAAAGAGATGGGTTCTCTAAGGCTCTCTGTAATATTGTCTAATAGAGATGGGTTCTCTAAGGCTCTCTGTATTATTGTCTAATAGAGATGGGTTCTCTAAGGCTCTCTGTATTATTGTCTAAAGAGATGGGTTCTCTAAGGGTCTCTGTATTATTGTCTAATAGAGATGGGTTCTCTAAGGCTCTCTGTATTATTGTCTAATGGAGATGGGTTCTCTAAGGCTCTCTGTATTATTGTCTAATAGAGATGGGTTCTCTAAGCCTCTCCGTAATATTGTCTAATAGAGATGGGTTCTCTAAGGCTCTCTGTATTATTGTCTAAAGAGATGGGTTCTCTAAGGGTCTCTGTATTATTGTCTAATAGAGATGGGTTCTCTAAGGCTCTCTGTATTATTGTCTAATGGAGATGGGTTCTCTAAGGCTCTCTGTATTATTGTCTAATAGAGATGGGTTCTCTAAGGCTCTCTGTATTATTGTCTAAAGAGATGGGTTCTCTAAGGCTCTCTGTAATATTGTCTAATAGAGATGGGTTCTCTAAGGCTCTCTGTAATATTGTCTAAAGAGATGGGTTCTCTAAGGCTCTCTGTAATATTGTCTAATAGAGATGGGTTCTCTAAGGCTCTCTGTATTATTGTCTAATAGAGATGGGTTCTCTAAGGCTCTCTGTATTATTGTCTAAAGAGATGGGTTCTCTAAGGGTCTCTGTATTATTGTCTAATAGAGATGGGTTCTCTAAGGCTCTCTGTATTATTGTCTAATGGAGATGGGTTCTCTAAGGCTCTCTGTATTATTGTCTAATAGAGATGGGTTCTCTAAGCCTCTCCGTAATATTGTCTAATAGAGATGGGTTCTCTAAGGCTCTCTGTATTATTGTCTAAAGAGATGGGTTCTCTAAGGGTCTCTGTATTATTGTCTAATAGAGATGGGTTCTCTAAGGCTCTCTGTATTATTGTCTAATGGAGATGGGTTCTCTAAGGCTCTCTGTATTATTGTCTAATAGAGATGGGTTCTCTAAGGCTCTCTGTATTATTGTCTAAAGAGATGGGTTCTCTAAGGCTCTCTGTAATATTGTCTAATAGAGGTGGGTTCTCTAAGGCTCTCCGTAATATTGTCTAATGGAGATGGGTTCTCTAAGGCTCTCTGTATTATTGTCTAATGGAGATGGGTTCTCTAAGGCTCTCTGTAATATTGTCTAATAGAGATGGGTTCTCTAAGGCTCTCTGTATTATTGTCTAATAGAGATGGGTTCTCTAAGGCTCTCTGTATTATTGTCTAATAGAGATGGGTTCTCTAAGGCTCTCTGTAATATTGTCTAATAGAGATGGGTTCTCTAAGGCTCTCTGTAATATTGTCTAATAGAGATGGGTTCTCTAAGGCTCTCTGTAATATTGTCTAATAGAGATGGGTTCTCTAAGGCTCTCTGTAATATTGTCTAATAGAGGTGGGTTCTCTAAGGCTCTCTGTAATATTGTCTAAAGAGATGGGTTCTCTAAGGCTCTCTGTATTATTGTCTAATGGAGATGGGTTCTCTAAGGCTCTCTGTATTATTGTCTAATAGAGATGGGTTCTCTAAGGCTCTCTGTAATATTGTCTAATAGAGATGGGTTCTCTAAGGCTCTCTGTATTATTGTCTAATAGAGATGGGTTCTCTAAGGCTCTCTGTAATATTGTCTAATATAGATGGGTTCTCTAAGCCTCTCTGTATTATTGTCTAATAGAGATGGGTTCTCTAAGGCTCTCTGTATTATTGTCTAATAGAGATGGGTTCTCTAAGGCTCTCTGTATTATTGTCTAATAGAGATGGGTTCTCTAAGGCTCTCTGTAATATTGTCTAATATAGATGGGTTCTCTAAGGCTCTCTGTAATATTGTCTAAAGAGATGGGTTCTCTAAGGCTCTCTGTAATATTGTCTAAAGAGATGGGTTCTCTAAGGCTCTCTGTAATATTGTCTAATATAGATGGGTTCTCTAAGGCTCTCTGTATTATTGTCTAATAGAGATGGGTTCTCTAAGGCTCTCTGTATTATTGTCTAATAGAGATGGGTTCTCTAAGCCTCTCTGTATTATTGTCTAATAGAGATGGGTTCTCTAAGGCTCTCTGTATTATTGTCTAATAGAGATGGGTTCTCTAAGGCTCTCTGTATTATTGTCTAATAGAGATGGGTTCTCTAAGGCTCTCTGTAATATTGTCTAATAGAGATGGGTTCTCTAAGGCTCTCTGTATTATTGTCTAAAGAGATGGGTTCTCTAAGGCTCTCTGTAATATTGTCTAATAGAGATGGGTTCTCTAAGGCTCTCTGTATTATTGTCTAAAGAGATGGGTTCTCTAAGGCTCTCTGTATTATTGTCTAAAGAGATGGGTTCTCTAAGGCTCTCTGTATTATTGTCTAAAGAGATGGGTTCTCTAAGGCTCTCTGTAATATTGTCTAATAGAGATGGGTTCTCTAAGGCTCTCTGTATTATTGTCTAAAGAGATGGGTTCTCTAAGGCTCTCTGTAATATTGTCTAATAGAGATGGGTTCTCTAAGGCTCTCTGTATTATTGTCTAAAGAGATGGGTTCTCTAAGGCTCTCTGTAATATTGTCTAATAGAGGTGGGTTCTCTAAGGGTCTCTGTATTATTGTCTAATAGAGATGTGTTCTCTAAGGCTCTCTGTATTATTGTCTAATAGAGATGGGTTCTCTAAGGCTCTCTGTATTATTGTCTAATAGAGATGGGTTCTCTAAGGCTCTCTGTATTATTTTCTAATAGAGATGGGTTCTCTAAGGCTCTCCGTAATATTGTCTAAAGAGATGGGTTCTCTAAGGGTCTCTGTATTATTGTCTAATAGAGATGGGTTCTCTAAGGCTCTCTGTATTAATGTCTAATAGAGATGGGTTCTCTAAGGCTCTCTGTAATATTGTCTAATATAGATGGGTTCTCTAAGGCTCTCCGTATTATTGTCTAATATAGATGGGTTCTCTAAGGCTCTCTGTATTATTGTCTAATAGAGATGGGTTCTCTAAGGCTCTCTGTATTATTGTCTAATAGAGATGGGTTCTCTAAGGCTCTCTGTAATATTGTCTAAAGAGATGGGTTCTCTAAGGCTCTCTGTAATATTGTCTAATAGAGATGGGTTCTCTAAGGCTCTCTGTATTATTGTCTAATAGAGATGGGTTCTCTAAGGCTCTCTGTATTATTGTCTAAAGAGATGGGTTCTCTAAGGGTCTCTGTATTATTGTCTAATAGAGATGGGTTCTCTAAGGCTCTCTGTATTATTGTCTAATGGAGATGGGTTCTCTAAGGCTCTCTGTATTATTGTCTAATAGAGATGGGTTCTCTAAGCCTCTCCGTAATATTGTCTAATAGAGATGGGTTCTCTAAGGCTCTCTGTATTATTGTCTAAAGAGATGGGTTCTCTAAGGGTCTCTGTATTATTGTCTAATAGAGATGGGTTCTCTAAGGCTCTCTGTATTATTGTCTAATGGAGATGGGTTCTCTAAGGCTCTCTGTATTATTGTCTAATAGAGATGGGTTCTCTAAGGCTCTCTGTATTATTGTCTAAAGAGATGGGTTCTCTAAGGCTCTCTGTAATATTGTCTAATAGAGATGGGTTCTCTAAGGCTCTCTGTAATATTGTCTAAAGAGATGGGTTCTCTAAGGCTCTCTGTAATATTGTCTAATAGAGATGGGTTCTCTAAGGCTCTCTGTATTATTGTCTAATAGAGATGGGTTCTCTAAGGCTCTCTGTATTATTGTCTAAAGAGATGGGTTCTCTAAGGGTCTCTGTATTATTGTCTAATAGAGATGGGTTCTCTAAGGCTCTCTGTATTATTGTCTAATGGAGATGGGTTCTCTAAGGCTCTCTGTATTATTGTCTAATAGAGATGGGTTCTCTAAGCCTCTCCGTAATATTGTCTAATAGAGATGGGTTCTCTAAGGCTCTCTGTATTATTGTCTAAAGAGATGGGTTCTCTAAGGGTCTCTGTATTATTGTCTAATAGAGATGGGTTCTCTAAGGCTCTCTGTATTATTGTCTAATGGAGATGGGTTCTCTAAGGCTCTCTGTATTATTGTCTAATAGAGATGGGTTCTCTAAGGCTCTCTGTATTATTGTCTAAAGAGATGGGTTCTCTAAGGCTCTCTGTAATATTGTCTAATAGAGGTGGGTTCTCTAAGGCTCTCCGTAATATTGTCTAATGGAGATGGGTTCTCTAAGGCTCTCTGTATTATTGTCTAATGGAGATGGGTTCTCTAAGGCTCTCTGTAATATTGTCTAATAGAGATGGGTTCTCTAAGGCTCTCTGTATTATTGTCTAATAGAGATGGGTTCTCTAAGGCTCTCTGTATTATTGTCTAATAGAGATGGGTTCTCTAAGGCTCTCTGTAATATTGTCTAATAGAGATGGGTTCTCTAAGGCTCTCTGTAATATTGTCTAATAGAGGTGGGTTCTCTAAGGCTCTCTGTAATATTGTCTAAAGAGATGGGTTCTCTAAGGCTCTCTGTATTATTGTCTAATGGAGATGGGTTCTCTAAGGCTCTCTGTATTATTGTCTAATAGAGATGGGTTCTCTAAGGCTCTCTGTAATATTGTCTAATAGAGATGGGTTCTCTAAGGCTCTCTGTATTATTGTCTAATAGAGATGGGTTCTCTAAGGCTCTCTGTAATATTGTCTAATATAGATGGGTTCTCTAAGCCTCTCTGTATTATTGTCTAATAGAGATGGGTTCTCTAAGGCTCTCTGTATTATTGTCTAATAGAGATGGGTTCTCTAAGGCTCTCTGTATTATTGTCTAATAGAGATGGGTTCTCTAAGGCTCTCTGTAATATTGTCTAATAGATATGGGTTCTCTAAGGCTCTCTGTATTATTGTCTAATAGAGATGGGTTCTCTAAGGCTCTCTGTAATATTGTCTAATATAGATGGGTTCTCTAAGCCTCTCTGTATTATTGTCTAATAGAGATGGGTTCTCTAAGGCTCTCTGTATTATTGTCTAATAGAGATGGGTTCTCTAAGGCTCTCTGTATTATTGTCTAATAGAGATGGGTTCTCTAAGGCTCTCTGTAATATTGTCTAATAGAGATGGGTTCTCTAAGGCTCTCTGTATTATTGTCTAATAGAGATGGGTTCTCTAAGGCTCTCTGTAATATTGTCTAATAGAGATGGGTTCTCTAAGGCTCTCTGTATTATTGTCTAATAGAGATGGGTTCTCTAAGGCTCTCTGTAATATTGTCTAAAGAGATGGGTTCTCTAAGGCTCTCTGTAATATTGTCTAATAGAGATGGGTTCTCTAAGGCTCTCTGTATTATTGTCTAAAGAGATGGGTTCTCTAAGGCTCTCTGTATTATTGTCTAAAGAGATGGGTTCTCTAAGGCTCTCTGTATTATTGTCTGAAGAGATGGGTTCTCTAAGGCTCTCTGTAATATTGTCTAATAGAGATGGGTTCTCTAAGGCTCTCTGTATTATTGTCTAAAGAGATGGGTTCTCTAAGGCTCTCTGTAATATTGTCTAATAGAGATGGGTTCTCTAAGGCTCTCTGTATTATTGTCTAAAGAGATGGGTTCTCTAAGGCTCTCTGTATTATTGTGTAAAGAGATGGGTTCTCTAAGGCTCTCTGTATTATTGTCTAAAGAGATGGGTTCTCTAAGGCTCTCTGTAATATTGTCTAATAGAGATGGGTTCTCTAAGGCTCTCTGTAATATTGTCTAATAGAGGTGGGTTCTCTAAGGCTCTCTGTATTATTGTCTAATAGAGATGTGTTCTCTAAGGCTCTCTGTATTATTGTCTAATAGAGATGGGCTCTCTAAGGCTCTCTGTATTATTGTCTAATAGAGATGGGTTCTCTAAGGCTCTCTGTATTATTGTCTAATAGAGATGGGTTCTCTAAGGCTCTCTGTAATATTGTCTAATAGAGATGGGTTCTCTAAGGCTCTCTGTAATATTGTCTAATAGAGGTGGGTTCTCTAAGGCTCTCTGTAATATTGTCTAAAGAGATGGGTTCTCTAAGGCTCTCTGTATTATTGTCTAATGGAGATGGGTTCTCTAAGGCTCTCTGTATTATTGTCTAATAGAGATGGGTTCTCTAAGGCTCTCTGTAATATTGTCTAATAGAGATGGGTTCTCTAAGGCTCTCTGTATTATTGTCTAATAGAGATGGGTTCTCTAAGGCTCTCTGTAATATTGTCTAATATAGATGGGTTCTCTAAGCCTCTCTGTATTATTGTCTAATAGAGATGGGTTCTCTAAGGCTCTCTGTATTATTGTCTAATAGAGATGGGTTCTCTAAGGCTCTCTGTATTATTGTCTAATAGAGATGGGTTCTCTAAGGCTCTCTGTAATATTGTCTAATAGAGATGGGTTCTCTAAGGCTCTCTGTATTATTGTCTAAAGAGATGGGTTCTCTAAGGCTCTCTGTAATATTGTCTAATAGAGATGGGTTCTCTAAGGCTCTCTGTATTATTGTCTAAAGAGATGGGTTCTCTAAGGCTCTCTGTATTATTGTGTAAAGAGATGGGTTCTCTAAGGCTCTCTGTATTATTGTCTAAAGAGATGGGTTCTCTAAGGCTCTCTGTATTATTGTCTAAAGAGATGGGTTCTCTAAGGCTCTCTGTAATATTGTCTAATAGAGGTGGGTTCTCTAAGGGTCTCTGTATTATTGTCTAATAGAGATGTGTTCTCTAAGGCTCTCTGTATTATTGTCTAATAGAGATGGGCTCTCTAAGGCTCTCTGTATTATTGTCTAATAGAGATGGGTTCTCTAAGGCTCTCTGTATTATTGTCTAATAGAGATGGGTTCTCTAAGGCTCTCCGTAATATTGTCTAAAGAGATGGGTTCTCTAAGGGTCTCTGTATTATTGTCTAATAGAGATGGGTTCTCTAAGGCTCTCTGTATTACTGTCTAAAGAGATGGGTTCTCTAAGGCTCTCTGTAATATTGTCTAATAGAGATGGGTTCTCTAAGGCTCTCTGTATTATTGTCTAATAGAGATGGGTTCTCTAAGGCTCTCTGTATTATTGTCTAAAGAGATGGGTTCTCTAAGGGTCTCTGTATTATTGTCTAATAGAGATGGGTTCTCTAAGGCTCTCTGTATTATTGTCTAATGGAGATGGGTTCTCTAAGGCTCTCTGTATTATTGTCTAATAGAGATGGGTTCTCTAAGCCTCTCCGTAATATTGTCTAATAGAGATGGGTTCTCTAAGGCTCTCTGTATTATTGTCTAAAGAGATGGGTTCTCTAAGGGTCTCTGTATTATTGTCTAATAGAGATGGGTTCTCTAAGGCTCTCTGTATTATTGTCTAATGGAGATGGGTTCTCTAAGGCTCTCTGTATTATTGTCTAATAGAGATGGGTTCTCTAAGGCTCTCTGTATTATTGTCTAAAGAGATGGGTTCTCTAAGGCTCTCTCTAATATTGTCTAATAGAGATGGGTTCTCTAAGGCTCTCTGTAATATTGTCTAAAGAGATGGGTTCTCTAAGGCTCTCTGTAATATTGTCTAATAGAGATGGGTTCTCTAAGGCTCTCTGTATTATTGTCTAATAGAGATGGGTTCTCTAAGGCTCTCTGTATTATTGTCTAAAGAGATGGGTTCTCTAAGGGTCTCTGTATTATTGTCTAATAGAGATGGGTTCTCTAAGGCTCTCTGTATTATTGTCTATTGGAGATGGGTTCTCTAAGGCTCTCTGTATTATTGTCTAATAGAGATGGGTTCTCTAAGCCTCTCCGTAATATTGTCTAATAGAGATGGGTTCTCTAAGGCTCTCTGTATTATTGTCTAAAGAGATGGGTTCTCTAAGGCTCTCTGTAATATTGTCTAATAGAGATGGGTTCTCTAAGGCTCTCTGTATTATTGTCTAAAGAGATGGGTTCTCTAAGGCTCTCTGTATTATTGTGTAAAGAGATGGGTTCTCTAAGGCTCTCTGTATTATTGTCTAAAGAGATGGGTTCTCTAAGGCTCTCTGTAATATTGTCTAATAGAGATGGGTTCTCTAAGGCTCTCTGTATTATTGTCTAAAGAGATGGGTTCTCTAAGGCTCTCTGTAATATTGTCTAATAGAGGTGGGTTCTCTAAGGGTCTCTGTATTATTGTCTAATAGAGATGTGTTCTCTAAGGCTCTCTGTATTATTGTCTAATAGAGATGGGTTCTCTAAGGCTCTCTGTATTATTGTCTAATAGAGATGGGTTCTCTAAGGCTCTCTGTATTATTGTCTAATAGAGATGGGTTCTCTAAGGCTCTCCGTAATATTGTCTAAAGAGATGGGTTCTCTAAGGGTCTCTGTATTATTGTCTAATAGAGATGGGTTCTCTAAGGCTCTCTGTATTAATGTCTAATAGAGATGGGTTCTCTAAGGCTCTCTGTAATATTGTCTAATATAGATGGGTTCTCTAAGGCTCTCTGTATTATTGTCTAATATAGATGGGTTCTCTAAGGCTCTCTGTATTATTGTCTAATAGAGATGGGTTCTCTAAGGCTCTCTGTAATATTGTCTAAAGAGATGGGTTCTCTAAGGCTCTCTGTAATATTGTCTAATAGAGATGGGTTCTCTAAGGCTCTCTGTATTATTGTCTAATAGAGATGTGTTCTCTAAGGCTCTCTGTATTATTGTCTAAAGAGATGGGTTCTCTAAGGGTCTCTGTATTATTGTCTAATAGAGATGGGTTCTCTAAGGCTCTCTGTATTATTGTCTAATGGAGATGGGTTCTCTAAGGCTCTCTGTATTATTGTCTAATAGAGATGGGTTCTCTAAGCCTCTCCGTAATATTGTCTAATAGAGATGGGTTCTCTAAGGCTCTCTGTATTATTGTCTAAAGAGATGGGTTCTCTAAGGGTCTCTGTATTATTGTCTAATAGAGATGGGTTCTCTAAGGCTCTCTGTATTATTGTCTAATGGAGATGGGTTCTCTAAGGCTCTCTGTATTATTGTCTAATAGAGATGGGTTCTCTAAGGCTCTCTGTATTATTGTCTAAAGAGATGGGTTCTCTAAGGCTCTCTGTAATATTGTCTAATAGAGATGGGTTCTCTAAGGCTCTCTGTAATATTGTCTAAAGAGATGGGTTCTCTAAGGCTCTCTGTAATATTGTCTAATAGAGATGGGTTGCCTAAGGCTCTCTGTATTATTGTCTAATAGAGATGGGTTCTCTAAGGCTCTCTGTATTATTGTCTAAAGAGATGGGTTCTCTAAGGGTCTCTGTATTATTGTCTAATAGAGATGGGTTCTCTAAGGCTCTCTGTATTATTGTCTATTGGAGATGGGTTCTCTAAGGCTCTCTGTATTATTGTCTAATAGAGATGGGTTCTCTAAGCCTCTCCGTAATATTGTCTAATAGAGATGGGTTCTCTAAGGCTCTCTGTATTATTGTCTAAAGAGATGGGTTCTCTAAGGGTCTCTGTATTATTGTCTAATAGAGATGGGTTCTCTAAGGCTCTCTGTATTATTGTCTAATGGAGATGGGTTCTCTAAGGCTCTCTGTAATATTGTCTAATAGAGGTGGGTTCTCTAAGGCTCTCTGTATTATTGTCTAATAGAGATGGGTTCTCTAAGGCTCTCTGTATTATTGTCTAATAGAGATGGGTTCTCTAAGGCTCTCCGTAATATTGTCTAAAGAGATGGGTTCTCTAAGGGTCTCTGTATTATTGTCTAATAGAGATGGGTTCTCTAAGGCTCTCTGTATTATTGTCTAATAGAGATGGGTTCTCTAAGGCTCTCTGTAATATTGTCTAATATAGATGGGTTCTCTAAGGCTCTCTGTATTATTGTCTAATAGAGATGGGTTCTCTAAGGCTCTCTGTATTATTGTCTAATAGAGATGGGTTCTCTAAGGCTCTCTGTAATATTGTCTAAAGAGATGGGTTCTCTAAGGCTCTCTGTAATATTGTCTAATAGAGATGGGTTCTCTAAGGCTCTCTGTATTATTGACTAATAGAGATGGGTTCTCTAAGGCTCTCTGTATTATTGTCTAAAGAGATGGGTTCTCTAAGGGTCTCTGTATTATTGTCTAATAGAGATGGGTTCTCTAAGGCTCTCTGTATTATTGTCTAATGGAGATGGGTTCTCTAAGGCTCTCTGTATTATTCTCTAATAGAGATGGGTTCTCTAAGCCTCTCCGTAATATTGTCTAATAGAGATGGGTTCTCTAAGGCTCTCTGTATTATTGTCTAATAGAGATGGGTTCTCTAAGGCTCTCTGTATTATTGTCTAATAGAGATGGGTTCTCTAAGGCTCTCTGTATTATTGTCTAATAGAGATGGGTTCTCTAAGGCTCTCTGTAATATTGTCTAATATAGATGGGTTCTCTAAGGCTCTCCGTAATATTGTCTAATAGAGATGGGTTCTCTAAGGCTCTCTGTATTATTGTCTAATAGAGATGGGTTCTCTAAGGCTCTCCGTAATATTGTCTAAAGAGATGGGTTCTCTAAGGGTCTCTGTATTATTGTCTAATAGAGATGGGTTCTCTAAGGCTCTCTGTATTAATGTCTAATAGAGATGGGTTCTCTAAGGCTCTCTGTAATATTGTCTAATATAGATGGGTTCTCTAAGGCTCTCCGTAATATTGTCTAATAGAGATGGGTTCTCTAAGGCTCTCTGTATTATTGTCTAATAGAGATGGGTTCTCTAAGGCTCTCCGTAATATTGTCTAAAGAGATGGGTTCTCTAAGCCTCTCCGTAATATTGTCTAATAGAGATGGGTTCTCTAAGGCTCTCTGTATTATTGTCTAAAGAGATGGGTTCTCTAAGGCTCTCTGTAATATTGTCTAATAGAGGTGGGTTCTCTAAGGGTCTCTGTATTATTGTCTAATAGAGATGGGTTCTCTAAGGCTCTCTGTATTATTGTCTAATAGAGATGGGTTCTCTAAGGCTCTCCGTAATATTGTCTAAAGAGATGGGTTCTCTAAGGGTCTCTGTATTATTGTCTAATAGAGATGGGTTCTCTAAGGCTCTCTGTATTATTGTCTAATAGAGATGGGTTCTCTAAGGCTCTCTGTAATATTGTCTAATATAGATGGGTTCTCTAAGGCTCTCTGTATTATTGTCTAATAGAGATGGGTTCTCTAAGGCTCTCTGTAATATTGTCTAAAGAGATGGGTTCTCTAAGGCTCTCTGTATTACTGTCTAATAGAGATGGGTTCTCTAAGGCTCTCTGTAATATTGTCTAAAGAGATGGGTTCTCTAAGGCTCTCTGTAATATTGTCTAATAGAGATGGGTTCTCTAAGGCTCTCTGTATTATTGTCTAATAGAGATGGGTTCTCTAAGGCTCTCTGTATTATTGTCTAAAGAGATGGGTTCTCTAAGGCTCTCTGTATTATTGTCTAATAGAGATGGGTTCTCTAAGGCTCTCTGTATTATTGTCTAATAGAGATGGGTTCTCTAAGGCTCTCTGTATTATTGTCTAATAGAGATGGGTTCTCTAAGGCTCTCCGTAATATTGTCTAAAGAGATGGGTTCTCTAAGGCTCTCTGTATTATTGTCTAATAGAGATGGGTTCTCTAAGGCTCTCTATATTATTGTCTAATAGAGATGGGTTCTCTAAGCCTCTCTGTAATATTGTCTAAAGAGATGGGTTCTCTAAGGCTCTCTGTAATATTGTCTAATAGAGATGGGTTCTCTAAGGCTCTCTGTATTATTGTCTAATAGAGATGGGTTCTCTAAGGCTCTCTGTAATATTGTCTAAAGAGATGGGTTCTCTAAGGCTCTCTGTATTATTGTCTAATATAGATGGGTTCTCTAAGGCTCTCTGTAATAGTGTCTAATATAGATGGGTTCTCTAAGGGTCTCCGTAATATTGTCTAATATAGATGGGTTCTCTAAGCCTCTCTGTATTATTGTCTAATGGAGATGGGTTCTCTAAGGCTCTCTGTATTATTGTCTAATAGAGATGGGTTCTCTAAGGCTCTCTGTAATATTGTCTAAAGAGATGGGTTCTCTAAGGCTCTCCGTAATATTGTCTAATATAGATGGGTTCTCTAAGGCTCTCCGTAATATTGTCTAATAGAGATGGGTTCTCTAAGGCTCTCCGTAATATTGTCTAATAGAGATGGGTTCTCTAAGGCTCTCTGTATTATTGTCTAATAGAGATGGGTTCTCTAAGGCTCTCCGTAATATTGTCTAATGGAGATGGTTTCTCTAAGGCTCTCCATAATATTGTTTAATAGAGATGGGTTCTACTAGGATGTCTGTAATATTGTTGAATGGAGGTGGGTTCTCCAAGGCTCTCTGAAATAGTGTTTAATGGAGATGGGTTCTACTAGGCTCCCTGAAATAGTGTTTAATGGAGATGGGTTCTACTAGGCTCTCTGAAATAGTGTTTAATGGAGATGGGTTCTACTAGGATGTCTGTAATATTGTTGAATGGAGGTGGGTTCTCCAAGGCTCTCTGAAATAGTGTTTAATGGAGATGGGTTCTACTAGGCTCCCTGAAATAGTGTTTAATGGAGATGGGTTCTACTAGGCTCTCTGAAATAGTGTTTAATGGAGATGGGTTCTACTAGGCTCTCTGAAATAGTGTTTAATGGAGGTGGGTTCTCCAAGGCTCTCTGAAATAGTGTTTAATGGAGGTGGGTTCTCCAAGGCTCTCTGAAATAGTGTTTAATGGAGATGGGTTCTACTAGGCTCTCTGAAATAGTGTTTAATGGAGATGGGTTCTACTAGGCTCTCTGAAATAGTGTTTAATGGAGATGGGTTCTACTAGGCTCTCTGAAATAGTGTTTAATGGAGATGGGTTCTACTAGGCTCTCTGAAATAGTGTTTAATGGAGATGGGTTCTACTAGGCTCCCTGTAATAGTGTTTAATGGAGGTGGGTTCTACTAGGCTCCCTGTAATAGTGTTTAATGGAGATGGGTTCTACTAGGCTCTCTGAAATAGTGTTTAATGGAGATGGGTTCTACTAGGCTCCCTGAAATAGTGTCCAATGGAGATGGGTATTATACTCTCAAGATTGAGAAGAGTTTTTGAGAGCGAGAGAGAGAGGGGGGGGGGTGAAAGGCAGGGAGAGAGATAAAGAATGAGAAATGGGGGGGAGTGAAAGGCAGAGAGAGCAATTTAGTGTCTGAAAGAGATGGAGAAAGAACACAAAAAAGAGCAGAGAGACATGACCATGATCAGACTGAGAGACATGAACATGGTCAGACTGAGAGACATGACCATGATCAGACTGAGAGACATGACTATGGTCAGACTGAGAGACATGACTATGGTCAGACTGAGAGACATGACTATGGTCAGACTGAGAGACATGACTATGGTCAGACTGAGAGACATGACTATGGTCAGACTGAGAGACATGACCATGGTCAGACTGAGAGACAAGACTATGGTCAGACTGAGAGACATGACTATGGTCAGACTGAGAGACATGACCATGGTCAGACTGAGAGACATGACCATGGTCAGACTGAGAGACAAGACTATGGTCAGACTGAGAGACATGACTATGATCAGACTGAGAGACATGACTATGGTCAGACTGAGAGACATGACTATGGTCAGACTGAGAGACAAGACTATGGTCAGACTGAGAGACATGACTATGGTCAGACTGAGAGACATGACAATGGTCAGACTGAGAGACATGACCATGGTCAGACTGAGAGACAAGACTATGGTCAGACTGAGAGACAAGACTATGGTCAGACTGAGAGACAAGACTATGGTCAGACTGAGAGACATGACTATGGTCAGACTGAGAGACATGAACATGGTCAGACTGAGAGACATGACTATGGTCAGACTGAGAGACATGACTATGGTCAGACTGAGAGACATGACAATGGTCAGACTGAGAGACATGACTATGGTCAGACTGAGAGACATGACTATGGTCAGACTGAGAGACATGACTATGGTCAGACTGAGAGACATGACCATGGTCAGACTGAGAGTAACATGACGGGTGGAAATATATCCAGTACACTCAGATCTACAGGCCAGCACCAACACACATGATGATACACCGATATCTTGATGATGAGTTGATTAGTTTAAACGATCATGTCCAAGATGGCGTAACAGTCGGACGTGTGTTTGTCTTGTCCTGTCTCGTCCAGTGATTTGTGATGCTGCGTCATTTCCGGTCACAACTTGCAGACGTGTTGCTGTGTGTTTTGTTGCCAACCTTACTTTGCTACCTGACAACTTTACGGTTTTTACTTTTTAATTACCGTTTATATTTTTTGTTTTCCCCTCACAACTTTTTTTTCATTCAACTTTTTCACTCCGGACACTTTATCTGGACACGGTTCGTCAGGACCTCCAACAGCCGAAGCTAAGTAGTAACATTAACATGGTGCCTTCTAATTGCAGTTGTTGTACTCATAATATACAGGAGAACGATCGCCTTACGGCGAGGATAGCTGTGCTGCAAGCCCAGCTTCAGACGCAATCGTTATGCAAGGGTAATTTCAGTGTAGGAAAGGATGAAACAGCGTCTGTGCCAACAGTAAGTATAGATAGTAGTATAAATCCCCTCGCACAGTCCCCGCAGCCGGACAACTTTCTCATGGCTTCTGGAGGGAAATGCTGTTGGAATGCTCAACCGGTGTCGCTCATTCAGCCGACAGAAACATTCAACCGGTTTTCCCCATTAAGCAGCGAGTCGGAGTCTGAGGCCGAGCCTTCTCTGGTCTCTACTCCTCCCGTTACGGGGTCTGAGACGCCGAAGGCTCCCACCATTAGCTCTGACAAATTGAAAACCCTAGTCATTGGCGACTCCATTACCCGCAGTATTAGACTTAAAATGAATCATCCAGCGATCATACACTGTTTACCAGGGGGCAGGGCTACCGACGTTGAGGCTAATCTGAAGATGGTGCTGGCTAAAGCTAAAACTGGCGAGTGTAGAGAGTATAGAGATATTGTTATCCACGTCGGCACCAACGATGTTAGGATGACAGTCAGAGGTCACCAAGGGCAACATAGCTTCAGCATGTATATCAGCTAGAAAGATGTGTCGGCATCGAGTAATTGTCTCTGGCCCCCTCCCAGTTAGGGGGAGTGATGAGCTCTACAGCAGAGTCTCACAACTCAATCACTGGTTGAAAACTGTTTTCTGCCCCTCCCAAAACATAACATTTGTAGATAATTGGTCCTCTTTCTGGGACTCACCCACAAACAGGACCAAGCCTGGCCTGCTGAGGAGTGACGGACTCCATCCTAGCTGGAGGGGTGCTCTCATCTTATCTACCAACATAGACAGGGCTCTAACTCCTCTAGCTCCACAATGAAATAGGGTGCAGGCCAGGCAGCAGGCTGTTAGCCAACCTGCCAGCTTAGTGGAGTCTGCCACTAGCATAGTCAGTGTAGTCAGCTTAGCTATCCCCATTGAGACCGTGTCTGTGCCTCGACCTAGGTTGGGCAAAACTAAACATGGCGGTGTTCGCATTAGCAATCTCACTAGGATAAAGACCTCCTCCATTCCTGCCATTATTGAAAGAGATCGTGAAACCTCACATCTCAAAATAGGGCTACTTAATGTTAGATCCCTCACTTCAAAGGCAGTTATAGTCAATTAACTAATCACTGATCATAATCTTGATGTGATTGGCCTGACTGAAACATGGCTTAAGCCTGATCAATTTACTGTGTTAAATGAGGCCTCAACTCCTGGTTACACTAGTGACCATATCCCCCGTGCATCCCGCAAAGGCGGAGGTGTTGCTAACATTTACGATAGCAAATTTAAATTTACAAAAATAAAATGCCGTTTTCGTCTGAATCACTTTTTATGAATCACTTTTTATTTGGCACATGTTTACAGGCCTCTTGGGCCATATACAGCGTTCCTCACTGAGTTCCCTGAATTCCTATCGGACCTTGTAGTCATAGCAGATAATATTCTAATTTTTGATGATTTTAATGTTCACATGGAAAAGTGCACAGACCCACTCCAAAAGGCTTTCAGAGCCATGATCAACTCAGTGGGTTTTGTCCAACATGTCTCTGGACCTACTCACTGCCACAGTCATACTCTGGATCTAGTTTTGTCCCATGGAATAAATGTTGTGGATCTTAATGTTTTTCCTCATAATCCTGGACTATCAGACCACCATTTTATTACGTTTGCAATCGCAACAAATAATCTACTCAGACCCCAACCAAGGAGCATCAAAAGTCGTGCTATGAATTCTCAGACAACACAAAGATTCCTTGATGCCCTTCCAGACTCCCTCTGCCTACCCAAGGACATCAGAGGACAAAAATAAGTTAACCACCTAACTGAGGAACTCAATTTAACCTTGCGCAATACCCTAAATGCAGTTGCACCCCTAAAAACTAAAAACATTTGTCATAAGAAACTAGCTCCCTTGTATACAGAAAATACCCGAGGTCTGAAGCAAGCTTCCAGAAAATTGGAACGGAAATGGCGCCACACCAAACTGGAAGTCTTCCGACTAGCTTGGAAAGACAGCACCGTGCAGTATCAAAGAGCCCTCACTGCTGCTCGATCATCCTATTTTTCCAACTTAATTGAGGAAAATAAGAACAATCCGAAATGTATTTTTGATACTGTCGCTAAGCTAACTAAAAAGCAGCATTCCCCAAGCCTCTAAACCTTCAAGCTGCATACTGGACCCTATTCCAACTAAACTACTGAAAGAGCTGCTTCCTGTGCTTGGCCCTATGTTGAACATAATAAACGGCTCTCTATCCACCGGATGTGTACCAAACTCACTAAAAGTGGCAGTAATAAAGCCTCTCTTGAAAAAGCCAAACCTTGACCCAGAAAATATAAAAAACTATCGGCCTATATCGATTCTTCCATTCCTCTCAAAATTTTTAGAAATAGCTGTTGGGCAGCAACTCACTGCCTTCCTGAAGACAAACAATGTATACGAAATGCTTCAGTCTGGTTTTAGGCCCCATCATAGCACTGAGACTGCACTTGTGAAGGTGGTAAATGACCTTTTAATGGCGTCAGACCGATGCTCTGCATCTGTCCTCGTGCTCCTAGACCTTAGTGCTGCCTTTGATACCATCGATCACCACATTCTTTTGGAGAGATTGGAAACCCAAATTGGTCTACACGGACAAGTTCTGGCCTGGTTTAGATCTTATCTGTCGGAAAGATATCAGTTTGTCTCTGTGAATGGTATGTCCTTTGACAAATCAACTGTACATTTCGGTGTTCCTCAAGGTTCCGTTTTAGGACCACTATTGTTTTCACTATATATTTTACCTCTCGGGGATGTCATTCGAAAACATAATGTTAACTTTCATTGCTATGCGGACGACACACAGCTGTACATTTCAATGAAACATGGTGAAGCCCCAAAATTGCCCTCGCTAGAAGCCCGTGTTTCAGACATAAGGAAGTGGATGGCTGAAAACGTTCTACTTTTAACTTCTTATGGCTGCAGGGGCAGTATTGAGTAGCTTGGATGAAAGGTGCACAGAGGTGCCCAGAGTAAACGGCCTATATTTGCATATTATTACTAGTATTGGATGGAAAACACTCTGAAGTTTCTAAAACTGTTTGAATTATGTCTGTGAGTATAACAGAACTCATATGGCAGGCAAAAACCTGAGAAGTTCCACTTTCTGTTTGGATTCTTTCTGAGGGTGGCAGATTTTCAACCAAGCTCTCATTGAAATTACAGCTAAATATGGATAAGATTTCACTTCCTACGGCTTCCACTAGATGTCAACAGTCAATAGAACTTTGTCTGATGACTCTAATGTGAAGGGGGGCCGACGGAGACAGGAATTAGTCACCACTGCCACGAGCTGACCATGCTTTGACCACGCGCGTTCACGTGATAGGCAGCTCCGTTCCATCGCTAAACTGAAGTCAATCTAATTCTCCGGTTGGAACGTTATTCAAGATGTATGTTAACAACATTCTAAAGATTGATTCAGTACATCGTTTGACATGTTTCTACTGACTGTTATGGAACTTTTGGACATTTCGTCACGTTATAGTGGGTTGAGTCACTGACGTGATCTTCCTTTCTGGGTTGGCGCCCCCCCCTTGGGTTGTGCCGTGGCGGAGATCTTTGTGGGCTATACTCGGCATGGTCTCAGGATGGTAAGTTGGTGGTTGAAGATATATCCCTCTAGTGGTGTGGGGGTTGTGCTTTGGCAAAGTGGGTGGGGTTATATCCTTCCTGTTTGGTCCTGTCCGGGGGTTTTGTTGGATGGGGCCACAGTGTCTCCTGACCCCTCCTGTCTCAGCCTCCAGTATTTATGCTGCAGTAGTTTATGTGTCGGAGGGCTAGGGTTAGTTTGTTATATCTGGAGTACTTCTCCTGTCTTATCCAGTGTCCTATGTGAATTTAAGTATGCTCTGTCTAATTCTCTCTTTCTCTCTTTATTTCTCTCTCTCGGAGGACCTGAGCCCTAGGACCATGCCTCAGGACTACCTGACATGATGACTCCTTGCTGTCCCCAGTCCACCTGGCCGTGCTGCTGCTCCAGTTTCAACTGTTCTGCCTGCGGCTATGGAACCTTGATCTGTTCATCGGACGTGCTACCTGTCCCAGACCTGCTGTTTTCAACTCTCTAGAGACCGCAGGAGCGGTAGAGATACTCTTAATGATCGGCTATGAAAAGCCAACTGACATTTACTCCTGAGGTGCTGACTTGCTGCACCCTCGACTACTGTGATTATTATTATTTGACCATGCTGGTCATTTATGAACATTTGAACATCTTGGCCATGTTCTGTTATAATCTCCACCCGGCCACCCCTCATAGCCTGGTTCCTCTCTAGGTTTCTTCCTAGGTTTTGGGCTTTCTAGGGAGTTTTTCCTAGCCACCGTGCTTCTTCACCTGCATTGCTTGCTGTTTGGGGTTTTAGGCTGGGTTTCTGCACAGCACTTTGAGATATCAGCTGATTTAAGAAGGGCTAAATAAATACATTTGATTTGATTTAATTTGATGACCATGTTCAGACTGAGTGACATGATTGTAGTGAGACTGAGAGACATGACTATCGTCAGACTGAGAGTGACATTTTTTGGGGGGGTCATTTATTTGCAAAAGCAGCAGCTACTCTTCCTGGCGTCCACACAAAACATGAAACATAATACAGAACGTAATACAGAACATCAATAGACAAGAACAGCTCAAGGACAGAGCTACATACAGCTGAAGTCAGAAGTTTAAATACACCTTAGCCAAATACATTTAAACTCAGTTTTTCACAATTCCTGACATTTAATCAGAGTCAAAATTCCCTGTTTAAGGTCAGTTAGCATCACCACAATATTTTAAGAATGTGAAATGTCAGAATAATAGTAGAGAGAATTTATTTATTTCAGCTTTTATTTCTTTCATCACATTCCCAGTGGGTCAGAAGTTTATATACACTCAATTAGTATTCGGTAGCATTGCCTTTAAATTGTTTAACTTGGGTCAAACGTTTTGGGTAGCCTTTCACAAGCTTGCCACAATAAGTTGGGTGAATTTTGGCCCATTCCTCCCTACAGAGCTGGTGTAACTGGTCAGGTGTACACACACTCGCACACACTTTCAGTTCTGCCCACAAATGTTCAATAGGACTGAGGTCAGGGATTTGTGATGGCCTTTCCAATACCTTGACTTTGTTGTCCTTAAGCCATTTTGAAACAACTTTGGAAGTACGCTTGGGGTCATTGTCCAGTTGGAAGACCCATTTGCAACCAAGCTTTAACTTCCTGACTGATATCTTGAGATGTTGCTTCAATATATCCACATAATTTTCCTCCCTCATGATGCCATCTATATTTTGTGAAGTGCACCCGTCCCTCCTGCAGCAAACCACCCCTACAATATGATGCTGCCACCCGAGTGATTCACTGTTGGGATGATGTTCTTCGGCTTGCAAGCCTCCCACTTTTTCCTCCAAACATAACAGTGGTCATTATGGCCTAACAGTTCTATTTTTGTTTCATCAGACCAGAGGACATTTCTCCAAAAACTACAATCTTTGTCCCTATGTGCAGTTGCAAACCATAGTCTGGCATTTTTATGGTGGTTTTGGAGCAGTGACTTCTTCCATGATGAGCGGCCGTTCAGGTTATGTCAATATAGGACTCGTTTTACTGTGGATATAGATACTTTTGTACCTGTTTCCTCCAGCATCGTTACAAGGTCCTTTGTTGTTGTGGGATTGATTTACACTTTTCGTACCAAAGTACGTTCATCTCCAGGAGACAGAACGCGTCTCCTTTCTGAGCGGTATGACGGCTGCGTGGTCCCATGGTGTTTATACTTGCGTACTATTGTACAGATGAACGTGGTACCTTCAGGCCTTTGGAAATTGCTCCCAAGGGTGAACCAGACTTGTGGAGGTCTAAAAAAAAAAATCTGAGGTCTTGGCTGATATATTTAGACTTTCCCATGATGTCAAGCAAAGAGGCACTGAGTTAGAAGGTAGGCCTTGAAATACATTCACAGGTACACCTCCAATTGGCTCAAATGATGTCAATTAGCCTATCAGAAGCTTTAAAGCCATGCCATCATTTTCTGGAATTTTCCAAGCTGTGTAAAGGCACAGTCAACTTAGTGTATGTAAACTTCTGACCCACTGGAATTGTGATACAGTGAATTATAAGTGAAATAATCTGTCTGTAAACAATTGTGTGAAAAATGACTTGTGTCATGCACAAAGTAGATGTCCTAACCTACTTGTCAAAACTATAGTTTGTTAATTCTTATGGTTAACGGGATCGACTTGACAACAGCCAGTGAAAGTGCAGGGCGCCAAATTCAAACAACAGAAATCTCATAATTAAAATTCCTCAACCATACAAGTATTTTACACCATTTTAAAGATAAACTTGTTGTAAATCCAGCCACAGTGTCCAATTTCAAAAAAGCTTTACGACGAAAGCACACCAAACGATTATGTTAGGTCATTACCTAGTCACAGAAAAACACAGCCATTTTTCCAGCCAAAGAGAGGAGTCACAAAAAGCAGAAATAGAGATAAAATGAATCACTAACCTTTGATGATCTTCATCAGATGACACTCATAGGACTTCATGTTACACAATACATGTATGTTTTGTTCGATAAAGTTCATATTTATATCCAAAAATCTTAGTTTACATTGGCGCGTTATGTTCAGTAATGTTTTGCCTCCAAAACATCCGGTGATTTTGCAGAGAGCCACATCAATTTACAGAAATACTCATCATAAACATTGATAAAAGATACAAGTATTATACATGGAACTTTAGATAAACTTCTCCTTAATGCAACCGCTGTGTCAGATTTCAAAAAAACTTTACGGAAAAAAGCACACCATGCTATAATCTGAGTACAGCGCTCAGAGCCCAAACAAGCCATACAGATATCCGCCATGTAGTGAGTAAAAACCCAGATGCATATCTCTTCATGATCGGATCTTCCAGGCAATCTGGGCCCGCACTAAACCGGTAATGTGCTACGAATGCATACAATGAAGAAAACTCTGATGCAGAGGTTATAACTTCAAATGTTGTTTGTGGGGGAACACCACAAGACCAAGGAAACTTCATATTTGTGATCAAGGTGACTGTGCAAGTCCAAGCCCTCCACAAAACTGTGAAAGACAGCCGGTTTCAACAGAAGTCAGAAATTGCATTATAAATATTCACTTACCTTTGGTGATCTTCATCAGAATGCACTCCCAGGAATCACAGTTCGACAATAAATGTTTGTTTTGTTCGATAACGTCCATAATTTATGTCCAAATACCTCCTTTTTGTTCGCGCTTTTAGTTCCAAAATCCAAATTGATGATGCGCAGGTCAGACGAAAAGACAAAAAATTCCATTAAAGTTCATAGAAACATGTCAAACACTGTATAGAATCAATCTTTAGGATGTTTTTAACATAAATCTTCAATAATGTTTCAACCGGAGAATTCCTTTGTCTTCAGAAATGCGATGGAACGCAGGTCGCTCTCACGTGACCGCGCATGTTCAGCTCATGCCAGACACCTGACTAAAAGAGCGCTCCTTCCCTCATTCTTCACAGTAAAAGCATCAAACAAGGTTCTAAAGAATGTTGGCATCTAGTGGAAGCCGTAGGAAGTACAATATGACCCCATAGACACTGTATATTGGATAGGCAAACCTACAAACCTCAGATTTCCCACTTCCTGGTTGGATTTTTTCTCAGGTTTTTGCCTGCCATATGAGTTCTGTTATACTCACAGACATCATTCAAACGGTTTTAGTAACTTCAGAGTGTTTTCTATCCAAATCTACTAATCATATGCATATCTTAGCGTCTGGGACTGAGTAGCAGGCAGTTTACTCTGGGCACCTTATTCATCCAAGCTACTCAATACTGCCCCCAGCCATAAATAATAAGAAATTTGTGGAGTGGTTGAAAAAGTAATTTTAATGACTCCAACCAAAGTGTATGTAAACTTCTGACTTCAACTGTAGCTCTGAATCCATATTATGGCAGAGGTTGAAAAGCCATAGTACATATGTTTTTTCAACAACAGGTTACGGTCACCTAATAATCCCCAGTTTACAATTGTCTCATTCATCCCCCTCCTCTCCCCTGTAACTATTCCCCAGGTCGTTGCTGTAAATGAGAACATGTTCTCAGTCAACTTACCTGGTAAAATAACGGATAAATGAATAAATAAAATATATAAAAACATTTTTTTAAAAGGTCAATAATATCAAAGGCTGCACTGAAATCTAACAGTACAGCTCCACTCTTTTTACTATCGATTTCTTTCAACCAATCATCAGTCATTTGTGTCAGTGCAGTACATGTTGAGTGCCCTTCTCTATAAATCATTTGTTTACAGAGAAATAGCATTGTATTTGGTCAAACACCATTTTTTCCCAACAGTTTGCTAAGAGCTGGCAGCAAGCTGATAGGACTGCTGTTAGAACCAGTAAAGACTGCTTTACCACTCTTGGGTAGTGGAATGACGTTGTCTTCCCGCCAGGCCTGAGGACAAAGACTTTCCTCTAGGTTCAGATAAAAAATAGGACAGATAGGAGTGGCTATAGAGTCAGCTACCATCCTCAGTAGCTTTCCATCTAAGTTGTCAATGACAGGAGGTTTGTCATTATTGATCGATAACAAATCATTTTTCCACCTCTCCTAAACTAACCTTACAAAATTCAAACTTCCCCTGCTTTTCTTTCATTATGAGGTTTTTATGCATGAATACAATTACTCACTGTTCGTTGTTGGCATTTCCTGCCTAAGTTTGCCCACATTGCCAATGAAATAATCATTAAAATAGTTGGCAACATCAAATGGTTTTGTGATGAATAAGCCATCTGATTCGATGAAAGATGGAGTTGAATTTGTCTTTCTGCCCATAATTTCAGTTAAAGTACTTTATATCATTGATCTTGGCTTCATAATAAAGTTTCTTCTTCTCTTTGTTGAGTTTAGACACATGATTTCTCAATTTGCAGTAAGTCAGCCAGTCAGATGTGCAGCCAGACTTTTGCCCCATCTCTTTCAACCATACAGTTTTTTTCAGTTCCTCCTCAATCCATAACAGTTCCAACAGTCAGTTTCTTAACAGGTGCATGTTTAGCAATAATCGGAAGAAGCATTTTCATAAATTCATCAAGTGCACCGTGTCAGAGATAGTTTGTTTTGTATGTTTGTGTGTTATGTATTGGTGCGCGACGGGTCCTTGTACCCACTTTTATTTATTATGTAACTTTGGTTTTGGAGTTATATTAAGTCTATTAAACTACGCCATTTATACCAAGTTTGATTCTCCTGCGCCTGACTTCTCTGCCACCTACACACACGACATTACACAGCGTCTGGATGCTCCTCATTAATCACATCAGACCAACTAATAGTTTTAACATCATCCGCATAAGAGTCACAGCAAAATCTTTTGTATGATCTCTTATACACTATTCTTTAAGGCCCAGCTCTTGGAACTTTGGCTTTCCTGTATATAGCCACTATATTGTGATCACTGCATCCAATGGGGACGGATACAGCTTTAGGACAGAGTTATACAGATTTAGTAAAAATGTGATCAATACATGTGGATGATCTTGTTCCTGTAGTGTTTGTAAACACCCTGGTAGGTTGATTAATAACCTGAACCAGATTACAGGCACTGGTTACAGTGAGAAGCTTCCTCTTCTAAAGCACCCTGGCAGGTTGATTAATAACCTGAACCAGGTTACAGGCACTGGTTACAGTGAGAAGCTTCCTCTTGTAAACACCCTGGTAGGTTGATTAATAACCTGAACCAGATTACAGGCACTGGTTACAGTGAGAAGCTTCCTCTTGAGCGGACAGCTTGATGAAAACCAGTCAATATTCATGTCCCCAAGGAAGTAGACCTCTCTGTTTACATCACATACACTATCAAGCATTTCACACATATTATTTAGATACTGACTGTGAGCACTTTGTGGCCTATAGCAACACCCCAAAAGAAAAGGCTTTAGATGAGGCAGCTGAACCTGCAACCACAACACATCAATAACACATAAGATCTTCTCTAAGCATTACAGGGATATGGCTCTGAATATATACAGCAACACCTCCCTCATAAGCATTTCCATCTCTTCTATAGATGTTATATCCTTGTATTGCTACTGCTGTATCATCAAATTAATTATCTAAGTGAGTCTCAGAAATGGCTGATATATATGAATGTTATCTGATGTTTGCAAATGATTGATTTCATGAACCTTATGTCTAAGGCTACATATGTTTGTCACGTATACTCCTTCTCCGGCCTCCAGGTCATCAGGCTGCTGATCATATGTCACCCCCTTTGGTTCCTTCCCTATATATGTCACTCCCTTTGGTTCCTTCCCTATATATGTCCCTCCCTTTGGTTCCTTCCCTATATATGTCACTCCCTTTGGTTCCTTCCCTATATATGTCACTCCCTTTGGTTCCTTCCCTATATATGTCACTCCCTTTGGTTCCTTCCCTATATACGTCACTCCCTTTGGTTCCTTTCCTATATATGTCACTCCCTTTGGTTCCTTCCCTGTATATGTCACTCCCTTTGGTTCCTTCCCTATATATGTCACTCCCTTTGGTTCCTTCCCTGTATATGTCACTCCCTTTGGTTCCTTCCCTATATATGTCACTCCCTTTGGTTCCTTCCCTATATATGTCACTCCCTTTGGTTCCTTCTCTATATATGTCACCCAATTTGGTTCCTTCTCTATATATGTCACTCCCTTTGGTTCCTTTCCTATATGTGTCACTCCCTTTGGTTCCTTCCCTATATATGTCACTCCCGTTGGTTCCTTCCCTATATATGTCACTCCCTTTGGTTCCTTCTCTATATATGCCACTCCCTTTGGTTCCTTTCCTATATATGTCACTCCCTTTGGTTCCTTTACTGTATATGTCACTCCCTTTGGTTCCTTCCCTATATATGTCACTCCCTTTGGTTCCTTCCCTATATATGTCACTCCCTTTGGTTTCTTCCCTATATACGTCACTCCCTTTGGTTCCTTCTCTATATATGCCACTCCCTTTGGTTCCTTTCCTATATATGTCACTCCCTTTGGTTCCTTCCCTATATATGTCACTCCCTTTGGTTCCTTCCCTATATATGTCACTCCCTTTGGTTCCTTCCCTATATATGTCACTCCCTTTGGTTCCTTCCCTGTATATGTCACTCCCTTTGGTTCCTTCCCTATATATGTCACTCCCTTTGGTTCCTTCCCTATATATGTCACTCCCTTTGGTTCCTTCCCTATATATGTCACTCCCTTTGGTTCCTTCCCTATATACGTCACTCCCTTTGGTTCCTTTCCTATATATGTCACTCCCTTTGGTTCCTTCCCTGTATATGTCACTCCCTTTGGTTCCTTCCCTATATATGTCACTCCCTTTGGTTCCTTCCCTGTATATGTCACTCCCTTTGGTTCCTTCCCTATATATGTCACTCCCTTTGGTTCCTTCCCTATATATGTCACTCCCTTTGGTTCCTTCTCTATATATGTCACCCAATTTGGTTCCTTCTCTATATATGTCACTCCCTTTGGTTCCTTTCCTATATGTGTCACTCCCTTTGGTTCCTTCCCTATATATGTCACTCCCGTTGGTTCCTTCCCTATATATGTCACTCCCTTTGGTTCCTTCTCTATATATGCCACTCCCTTTGGTTCCTTTCCTATATATGTCACTCCCTTTGGTTCCTTTACTGTATATGTCACTCCCTTTGGTTCCTTCCCTATATATGTCACTCCCTTTGGTTCCTTCCCTATATATGTCACTCCCTTTGGTTCCTTCCCTATATACGTCACTCCCTTTGGTTCCTTCTCTATATATGCCACTCCCTTTGGTTCCTTTCCTATATATGTCACTCCCTTTGGTTCCTTCCCTATATATGTCACTCCCTTTGGTTCCTTCCCTATATATGTCACTCCCTTTGGTTCCTTCCCTATATATGTCACTCCCTTTGGTTCCTTCCCTGTATATGTCACTCCCTTTGGTTCCTTCCCTATATATGTCACTCCCTTTGGTTTCTTCCCTATATATGTCACTCCCTTTGGTTCCTTCCCTATATATGTCACTCCCTTTGGTTCCTTCCCTATATATGTCACTCCCTTTGGTTCCTTCCCTATATATGTCACTCCCTTTGGTTTCTTCCCTATATATGTCACTCCCTTTGGTTCCTTCCCTATATATGTCACTCCCTTTGGTTTCTTCCCTATATATGTCACTCCCTTTGGTTTCTTCCCTATATATGTCACTCCCTTTGGTTCCTTCCCTATATATGTCACTCCCTTTGGTTCCTTCCCTATATATGTCACTCCCTTTGGTTCCTTCCCTATATATGTCACTCCCTTTGGTTCCTTCCCTATATATGTCCCTCCCTTTGGTTCCTTCCCTATATATGTCCCTCCCTTTGGTTCCTTCCCTATATATGTCACTCCCTTTGGTTCCTTCCCTATATATGTCACTCCCTTTGGTTCCTTCCCTATATATGTCACTCCCTTTGGTTCCTTCCCTATATATGTCACTCCCTTTGGTTATATACGTTCCTCTCAAGTCCTTGGCTCTTTCTAGAACAGCTAACTTGTCATTGAACCTCAGGAACTTGACCACTATCGGCCTGGGCCTGTCACTTGGGCCTGTCACCTGGGCCTGTCACCTGGGCCTGTCACCTGGACCGGTGGTGGGTTTATAGTCCTGTGGGCGCGCTCCACCTCAATCTTCCTGTGGTCCATATTCAATTCCTCAGAGATAATTTCCCTCACTTTGTCCTCAGACTCCATCCAGGTCTCACATGGAGATTCTGTACTCCTGTCCACAACCATGTTGTTTCACCTTGATTTTCCCACAAGTCTGATTTATCTGTCATTGTAATCATGGGTTCACACACAGAACTGATGTCCTCTATCAATGACTTACAGAGTGCCTTCATCTTGCTGTTCTCCTCTTTCAACTCATCGAGCTGAGCCTGGGAGAACTGCACACTGGTCTTTTATCAGACTGAGAGACATGACTATGGTCAGACTGAGAGACATGACTATGGTCAGACTGAGAGACATGACTATGGTCAGACTGAGAGACATGACTATGGTCAGACTGAGAGACATGACTATGGTCAGACTGAGAGACATGACTATGGTCAGACTGAGAGACATGACTATGGTCAGACTGAGAGACATGACTATGGTCAGACTGAGAGACATGACTATGGTCAGACTGAGAGACATGACTATGGTCAGACTGAGAGACATGACTATGGTCAGACTGAGAGACATGACTATGGTCAGACTGAGAGAGACATGACTATGGTCAGACTGAGAGACATGACTATGGTCAGACTGAGAGACATGACTATGGTCAGACTGAGAGACATGACTATGGTCAGACTGAGAGACATGACTATGGTCAGACTGAGAGACATGACTATGGTCAGACTGAGAGACATGACTATGGTCAGACTGAGAGACATGACTATGGTCAGACTGAGAGACATGACCATGGTCAGACTGAGTGCCTCTAATAAATCTTTAAGATTACGAGACCAAAACAAGTCAAAAAAGAAGAACATTGTGAACCCTGGTTACTGTGATACTGTGTGATACTGTCTGTGCTTTGCTTTCGGGTTGTGCCATTCGTTAAAAGGGACAACAATGGTGCTTAGTAAAAAGTCTACAATTCTGTAATGTCTGGTGTCAATGTTTGAGGATTAGGGCTCAAAAGTCCACAATAACCCTCAATATTAAAAAAAAAAATGTTTTAACCACAAACGTTTTTATTTTCTTCCTGAAACTTCATAATTTGCCTTTCCTCTCAACCACATCCTCCTCCCATAGTACCATGGGAGTATTCAACCGGTGGTCACTCTTTAATTGTCCAAGTGAAATCTCCACGCCGTATCATATTACTGTTCCAATCGTCTGATATGATGTTGCTTACCTTCGACCGCTCGTTTAAAGAACACTTTGCAGCTTCCACACGTGAGCACCCCGTAGTGACACCCTGATGCCTCATCCCCACAGATCATACATAGTCTCTGGGGTGGAACACTGCAAAACCAGGGAATAAACACAAATGAGCCATTGCGATATTTACACTGACAACATTGGCACACACTGATATCACAGCGAATGGAGGCGAATGGAGAAATAGTAAAACAAGCTCATCAAATCAAATCAAATCAGATTCATTTTGGGGCAAAAAATAAATAAAAAGTGAATGCATGAATATAAAAACACTCATTTAAATTAACTCAAAGATGCTGAGACTTTTACACTGGTTATGGTCAGCTATACTTTAAATAATGCTTTAATCTTACCCGCCATATCCTGTATAGGTCGGGGACCTCTGGAGCAGGGCTGAGGTGTGAATTCCATCCGGGGAGGAGTAGCCATGGTGTGGGTACTGGTCCTCGGAGACCCCGCTGGACTGGCACCAGAACGGGGAATGAGTAGGAGAGGTCTGAATGGACCATCTAGGCATTTCACTCTTATAAATCATCAAATGCTGCTGTGGACCCTGTCCGTTACTGCTCATTACGTCAAAACTCAGCATGCCCTTACCGGGATGAGTAGGAAAGGAAACACCCCGCGAGTCTGTACGGACCTGGGGAACCGTCGACATCTGGTCGTTCTGATTCAAGTCGACTAGAAAGTTCGGAGAACAGTCCAATAGTACTTGTTGGTGCTGTTGTCCAGGCGCGGAGGTGGGGAAAGACGAATCATCCATTAAATCTATATGTTGTTGTTTCCTCTGGCTGTCGTAACAGGTCTCGAGGGTAGGGATGTTGGCCGTTAGTTCAAAATCGGGACACGGCGTTTCCATGATTAGCGACGGCTCCTTCTCATCTTTGATGATCCTACAAACCCCGGTGGCTGTGGTTGAACTGGGCGTCGATATCATGTTCGTAGCCGCTCTCTGCAAACTTTCGTGAGTTACTGTTGGGGCCGGCTGCGGTAACATGGACTCCTTCACTCCCTCTGTACCACGCACCTCCGTCCAGCGCACAGGGTCCGAGCGGTCATAGAAAGCTTTATTGATAAGTGAGGCGTTATCTCTGACAGTACAGTCTTTGAACATGGCACTGTTGTTGCTTGAGCAAGGAGACGCAGCAGCGCACAAAGTGCCGACGTTTCCAAAACTACGCACTACGGAGGACGTGCAGACTTGAGACTGTAGCTCCTTAGAGAATTTCCGAGGCTGTCCAAATCCTACATCTGCACACTTCTCCATCAAATGACTTACTCTTTTACTGGAGTCTGTGACGTCTGAGCTCAATGTGTTCGCTGTGTCCATCCTGTCTGTTGTGTGTTTATTTTCCATTATGTTGTCAAAGCTACAGAAATCACGACACACAGTCGGTCAGAGTCCCTGTCAGTCGGTGAGGAGACTAGAGTGGGTGGTGTCTCTTGGTGCAAAGAAAGACCTTCCCAAAATGCTTTTCCGCGTTGTGACAGGCTGTGCCTGTAGTGTTCGATCCGTTCAGATATGAGCATATGCTTTGCTTGTGCAGCTACCACTGGCTTGCTGTATATATATAGAGGATTCCAATGGTACAACCCATACGTCTATGGCTCAATCAATGTTTAAAAGGGGTTTTAAAGTCCAAAACACACCGGCAATGCGGTAGAACTCATTAGGTTAATGACTGGCATGATAATGGTCATTGAATTTGACGAGACATTTACGAACACATTTGGGACCAGACTACACGGGATGGTTAGCAGCAACAGATGATGTGCAATAATGATGATATCTCCATTTCCTTTTTCAATAAGCAAGTGGTTGGCCAGGGTAAAGAGGGTAGCATGAGAGAGAGAAAGAGAGAGGGAAAGAGAGCTCAGCCAAGGATAACAGGGTAGTTCATTGAATGGCAAAATTATGCCTTGTGGCACTTCACAGACTATCGATGGTTCATGATTAAAACACATAGTTACACACCTCTATTTCTGTGTTAAAACTGAAAATGCTTAAGGGCAAATAGGGGCAGCTCTTGCCCTTCAAGTTAAAAAATAAGAAACATAAAAAAAAATAGGATCAAATTACCTTTTGATGCTGAGTTGTAATGATATCACAGTCGTAACACATTACTTTAATCAACTTTCTTTGGGGAATTTGTATTTGTATAAACCAGCAAAGTAGCCCATGTTCTTTATTTAAGTTCCTGTAATGATAATTTACGAGGGCTGGTGTTTGCCTATACTGTATCTAGGAGACGGGCTGAGAGCAAGAGGGGGGGAAACCCTCGACATTTTCCACTCAGAGACATTATCTAATCTGAGGTTTTAATATTACCAGGGAGGACAGAGACATTATCTAATCTGAGGTTTTAATATTACCAGGGAGAACAGAGACATTATCTAATCTGAGGTTTTAATATTACCAGGGAGAACAGAGACATTATCTAATCTGAGGTTTTAATATTACCAGGGAGAACAGAGACATTATCTAATCTGAGGTTTTAATATTACCAGGGAGAACAGAGACATTATCTAATCTGAGGTTTTAATATTACCAGGGAGAACAGAGACATCATCTAATCTGAGGTTTTAATATTACCAGGGAGAACAGAGACATTATCTAATCTGAGGTTTTAATATTACCAGGGAGGACAGAGACATTATCTAATCTGAGGTTTTAATATTACCAGGGAGAACAGAGACATTATCTAATCTGAGGTTTTAATATTACCAGGGAGGACAGAGACATTATCTAATCTGAGGTTTTAATATTACCAGGGAGGACAGAGACATCATCTAATCTGAGGTTTTAATATAACCAGGGAGAACAGAGACATTATCTAATCTGAGGTTTTAATATTACTTTATTATTATTATTTATTATTAAATAATATTATTTAATATTAAACAACATCTCAAAAAGGATATCTTGACTTTTTATGATGATATATTATAATATCTCTTTAAGCAACATCTGCTGTTCAGGGTTGGAGAAGATTGCTTTGTAAGATGTATTCCGCTGTTGCCTTTGTATAGCGTGAAACCCCCTGTTGGTTTTGCCATGTCAATGGCTCTATCTGTGTGGCTGTGAGCCGGTGGGTCCGACTCTCTTTGTATCCATGCTGATTGTGTTTCTGATGGGAAGAGAGCTCAGTGCGTCACAGGGTTGCAACTTTCTCTGGTGACAGGAGGGTCATGACCCCCAACATTCTGAAAATGTTCATTTTTGTCTCCCCCAGTTTTATCATTGCACTGTGATACAAAAAGAGGCATCGGTATGCTTTAGGACCATGCAAACACCACATAGCAGGCTGTGTGAAGGCAACGCTTCTGAAATGCTAGCTGGACCGGCACGGGAGAGCAACGGAGGCAGCTGCTGTCAGTGTGTATGTGTTGCACTCTTTCTCCGAGTTGTAAAAGCAAGCAGAGCAGAAACTGGCTACTCTTTAGTTGACTGATGTAGCTGGCAAGGTAACTGCTGTTTGACTTAACAGAAAAATATACTAATGTTTATTCCCGGTGCTGAGCTAGTAGTGTAACTGACATGCAACGTTGGCCAATGTTTCATCCCTTCTCAACTGAGGTGCATGAATTGGCTAGCTAACGTTAGTAGCTAGCTACCACAGCCAGCTCAGCTCTAGCCATCTGTCAGATATGAGGTGGCTATTATTATAGCGCTACATTATCTAACAGCTGTTGATTGTATGGAAATGTTTTGTAGCTGTCACGATCGTTGCTCCCAAGTCCACTCCTCCTGTACACGCTGCTTGGTCCATTGTTGGTGGGATCTTCTGTCACGGTCGTTGTAATGATGAGACCAAGGCGCAGCGTGGTATGCATACATTCTCTTTTACTGAATGAAACACTAAACAAAAACAACTAAACCAACGAACGAAAGGTGAAGCTATACGACTAGTGCAGACAGGCAACTATACATAGACAAGATCCCACAACACAAACGAGGAAAATGGCTACCTAAATATGATCCCCAATTAGAGACAACGATAAACAGCTGTCTCTGATTGGGAACCATATCAGGCCAACATAGACATACAAAACCCCTAGACATACAACACCCCTAGACATACAAACTAGCGTACCCACCCTAGTCACACCCTGACCTAACCAAAATATATAGAAAAAACAGAGATATCAAGGTCAGGGCGTGACAGTACACCCCCCCCCCCCCCCCCTCCCCAAAGGTGCGGTCTCCCGGCCGCAAACTTGAACCTATAGGGGAGGGTCCGGGTGGGCATCTACCCTTGGTGGCGGCTCTGGTTCTGGACGCAGCTCTGGAAGCTCCGGACCGTGGGTCGTCTCTGGAGGCCCCGGACCGTGGGTCTTTGCCGGAAGCTCCGGACCGTGGGTTGTCTCTGGAGGCCCCGGACCGTGGATCGTCGCGCACACCTGGCACACCTGGCACCTTCATTATTATGGATCCCTGTTAGTTCCTACCAAGGCAGCAGCTACTCTTCCTGGGGTTTATTATGGATCCCCATTAGTTCCTGCCAAGGCAGCAGCTACTCTTCCTGGGGTTTATTATGGATCCCCATTAGTTCCTGCCAAGGCAGCAGCTACTCTTCCTGGGGTTTATTATGGATCCCTGTTAGTTCCTGCCAAGGCAGCAGCTACTCTTCCTGGGGTTTATTATGGATCCCCATTAGTTCCTGCCAAGGCAGCAGCTACTCTTCCTGGGGTTTATTATGGATCCCCATTAGTTCCTGCCAAGGCAGCAGCTACTCTTCCTGGGGTTTATTATGGATCCCTGTTAGTTCCTGCCAAGGCAGCAGCTACTCTTCTTGGGGTCCAGAAACATTAAGGCAGCATATACTGTATACAATTAAAATATTACGACATTATTATTCATAACACTTTTCACAACACATTCAGTGTGTTCCTTCAGGCCACTATCACATATCTACAATACAACATCCACGTGTACGTGTGTGTAGAGTGCTTGTCTTATCATGTATATGTGTGTCTGTGTCTTCACAGTCCCCGCTCTTCCAAAAGTTGTATTTTTTATCCGTTTAAAAAAGAAATCTGATTCTGCTGCTTCCATCAGTTACCTGATGTGGAATACAGTACTATAATGGTTCTATGTAGTACTGTGTGTCTCCTGCTACACCTGTAGATCTATGGTCTGGGCCTGACCAGGGAAAACCTCTGGGCCCTAATCATGACATAATCAAGTCATTACGAAACTCACTCTCTTTGCTTTAATGTGATCTTCCTGAATATTATTATGCTGTTATTATGTCTCTGGGTTTTCAAAAAAAATGTGTGGTTTTCAACGACAGCAGATACTGGAAGTGGACTGTATATGACTAGGAGAAAGGCTTATAATTATAAAAGTGAAGTTTGAATATTGTTGCCGTGGTGTTTGTGATGCGCCCACGGGCCTTGAGCCTATCTCCTGCGTCACGTTAGACCAATACTATCAGAACGGATAGTCACAGCAACTTACTGTTTATTAAAATGTTCTCGCATCAGAATTGTTCTCATTATGGGATGTATTATTCTTCCCCCTTATGTTTTTCTTTGGAGAGATATGCGTCTCTGATAGGCGAATCCCGAGCTTTTAACGGTCGAGGTGACCAAAAGACGTTATTTTCTTCTCGTCTAGTAGCATGTTTTGGCACTGTATCTGGTGTCCATGGCAACCGGACTTCCATTTGATAACCATTCATGTGTTAGGGAGAACGGTGGTCCCAGGTTCACACCCCCACAATAAAGCTCCACATGTCATATCATGAATGAGTCCCAAATGGCACCCACTTCCCTGTATAGTGTACTACTTTTGACCAGGGCCCGTAGCACCCTCTTCCCTGTATAGTGTACTACTTTTGACCAGGGCCCGTAGCACCCTCTTCCCTATATAGTGCACTACTTTTGTGCAATTTGGGACACAACCCTAAATCTTTGCGTTTAGATAAAGTTATATTGAATTGACAAAAACACACCGACTGTATGTAAGAACAGTGTAATCCGGGAAGTCTATAAATATCACTGGAGCTTCCTGTGTCGGTGGGAGTTTATATTACTAACATCCGGAAGTGTGTTCTTCCTTTTAAAATAGAAGACAAAATACCTCAGAGAAATTAGATATGGATCTACGTGTGCTTTCTTATGGTTGATCGAGTAATGATGCTTTATTGATGAATCATCTTTAGAACCAAAAGGACATCTATAGGTCAAACCATGATCACATGATATCTTGATGACCTCATCCCTTTGTTACAATGCACATTTCCCGATGTGATATAGTATTCTGTTCTACTGTATTCTACAGTGTTCTAATGTGTTCTACTGTGTTCTACTGTGTTCTACTGTGTTCTACTGTGTTCTAATGTATTCTACTGTGTTCTACTGTATTCTAATGTGTTCTAGTCTATCCCATGTCTGTCTGTCCGTTACCTCTTTCACCAGCCAGCCACACTGTCTCTGTCTGCACTAAACACTACCTAGCGTCCTTTCTGTCTGCACTAAACACTACCTAGCGTCCTTTCTGTCTGCACTAAACACTACCTAGCGTCCTTTCTGTCTGCACTAAACACTACCTAGCGTCCTTTCTGTCTGCACTAAACACTACCTAGCGTCCTTACTGTCTGCACTAAACACTACCTAGCGTCCTTTCTGTCTGCACTAAACACTACCTAGCGTCCTTACTGTCTGCACTAAACACTACCTAGCGTCCTTACTGTCTGCACTAAACACTACCTAGCGTCCTTTCTGTCTGCACTAAACACTACCTAGCGTCCTTTCTGTCTGCACTAAACACTACCTAGCGTCATTTCTGTCTGCACTAAACACTACCTAGCGTCCTTTCTGTCTGCACTAAACACTACCTAGCGTCATTTCTGTCTGCACTAAACACTACCTAGCGTCCTTACTGTCTGCACTAAACACTACCTAGCGTCCTTTCTGTCTGCACTAAACACTACCTAGCGTCCTTTCTGTCTGCACTAAACACTACCTAGCGTCCTTTCTGTCTGTACTAAACACTACCTAGCGTCCTTACTGTCTGTACTAAACACTACCTAGCGTCCTTACTGTCTGCACTAAACACTACCTAGCGTCCTTACTGTCTGCACTAAACACTACCTAGCGTCCTTACTGTCTGCACTAAACACTACCTAGCGTCCTTACTGTCTGCACTAAACACTACCTAGCGTCCTTTCTGTCTGCACTAAACACTACCTAGCGTCCTTTCTGTCTGCACTAAACACTACCTAGCGTCCTATCTGTCTGCACTAAACACTACCTAGCGTCCTTTCTGTCTGCACTAAACACTACCTAGCGTCCTTTCCAGGGGTAGTACATCAAGCTGCCTCATGCTACAGAAAGAGGAGATAGGCTACTGCCCTATGGAATGTTCTGGCTCAGACAAGGCTTACTTAGATGCTAAGCTGAGGAAATGGCGCCAGTGGATGGCCTCTAGTCATCGGACAGACATGGGGGTAAAGGTCATCCCGGACAGACATAGGTCAAAGTCATCCCTTCCACGGGTCAGTCTGTCTTTCAGTCAGCTCTCAGCCAGCCACACTGGTTGCACACCAAGTGGCCCCCTGTTCAGAGCACTGCTGCTGCCTGACAGAGCTGAGCAGTCAGCTGTCAGCCAGCCACACTGGTTGCACACCTAGTGGCCCCCTGTTCAGAGCACTGCTGCTGCCTGACAGAGCTGAGGAAATGGAGCCTTGTGGGGGACCTCTAGTCACCGGTGGGTGGTTGTGTTTCAGGGCTGGGGTCAATTTGAATTGACAGCTGTCAATTCCGGAAGTGATTTTAATTTAAAATTGAAAAAACTTTAGAAATAAATAGCTTTTACTTCTTAGTTTATTTAGAAGTCATTGAAAATAGATGCCATTTAAAAAATATATTTTTTTTTAAAGTAATTTAAGTTTACTTCCTGAATTGACTGCCTCAGTCCTGGTGTGTGTTTGTGTGTGTGTGTATGTGTATGTGTATGTGTATGTGTATGTGTATGTGTATGTGTGTGTGTGTATGTGTGTATGTGTGTATGTGTGTGTGTGTGTGTGTGTGTGTGTGTGTGTGTGTGTGTGTGTGTGTGTGTGTGTGTGTGTGTGTGTGTGTGTGTGTGTGGGTGTGTGTATGGAGGGGGAGTAGGGGGTGAGCTGTTAACCACCTGAGAGGTCAGGGTGATCTGTGAGACTTGTGTTACAGCAAAGCATAATGGGCTGTGGGAACAGAACAGTATATCTAGGGCAGAAGATGAATGGAAGACCGTAGATGAACTTGGGAACAGAACAGTGTATCTGGCGCATAAGAGGAATGGAAGACTGTAGATGAACTTAATACAGTTCTATTAGAATTGTTTTGTCTTCTATCCTGTTTTTGATGATGTAATAAGATGTGTTACAGAACAGCAAGTGTGTGAGGTAAAAAGGAAAGGTGGGAAGGAGTAAAATATGCCCTCACTGAGGTAACCATACAGAGACATGCTTAAGGGAGGTGGACGGCGTTAACATTACACCATGTCGGACATTTCTTTTCCCTGGAAGTGAATTAACTTTGAAGAAACTGCTATGATTCAGCTTTCGTTTCTTCCCACTGATCAGGATGAATGGATAAGCTGACAAACTGAGGTTGAGTTCGACAACAGTCACAGCAGTGCCACCACGTGGCCAATGTAGAGGGCTGTATTTTGAAGACAAATAACTATATTATAGTAAAGACAAACATCGAGACAATTATATTGAATTTAAAAGGTTTATTCTTGTTGGGAATTTAAACACTGATAATAGTGTTTGTTGTTGGTGTTTGTTGGACTCATTTCGCTACGAATGACTGGTGTTGGAAATGACAAATGGCAATGATTATTAGCAACAACTGAACATGTCCTAGTCCTCCTCATCCCAGGTGTTGGCAGACTGATGTCCTAGTCCTCCTCATCCCAGGTGTTGGCAGACTGATGTCCTAGTCCTCCTCATCTCAGGTGTTGGCAGACTGATGTCCTAGTCCTCCTCATCCCAGGTGTTGGCAGACTGATGTCCTAGTCTTCCTCATCTCAGGTGTTGGCAGACTGATGTCCTAGTCCTCCTCATCTCAGGTGTTGGCAGACTGATGTCCTAGTCCTCCTCATCTCAGGTGTTGGCAGACTGATGTCCTAGTCCTCCTCATCTCCGGTGTGGGCAGACTGATGTCCTAGTCCTCCTCGTCTCCGGTGTTGGCAGACTGATGTCCTAGTCCTCCTCGTCTCAGGTGTTGGCAGACTGATGTCCTAGTCCTCCTCATCTCAGGTGTTGGCAGACTGATGTCCTAGTCCTCCTCATCCCAGGTGTTGGCAGACTGATGTCCTAGTCCTCCTCATCTCAGGTGTTGGCAGACTGATGTCCTAGTCCTCCTCATCTCAGGTGTTGGCAGACTGATGTCCTAGTCCTCCTCATCCCAGGTGATGGCAGACTGATGTCCTAGTCCTCCTCGTCTCCGGTGTTGGCAGACTGATGTCCTAGTCCTTCTCGTCTCAGGTGTTGGCAGACTGATGTCCTAGTCCTTCTCGTCTCAGGTGTTGGCAGACTGATGTCCTAGTCCTTCTCGTCTCAGGTGTTGGCAGACTGATGTCCTAGTCCTCCTCGTCCCAGGTGTTGGCAGTCTGATGTCCTAGTCCTCCTCGTCCCAGGTGTTGGCAGACTGATGTCCTAGTCCTTCTCGTCTCAGGTGTTGGCAGACTGATGTCCTAGTCCTCCTCGTCCCAGGTGTTGGCAGACTGATGTCCTAGTCCTCCTCGTCCCAGGTGTTGGCAGACTGATGTCCTAGTCCTCCTCGTCTCAGGTGTTGGCAGACTGATGTCCTAGTCCTCCTCATCTCAGGTGTTGGCAGACTGATGTCCTAGTCCTCCTCATCTCAGGTGTTGGCAGACTGATGTCCTAGTCCTCCTCATCCCAGGTGTTGGCAGACTGATGTCCTAGTCCTCCTCATCTCAGGTGTTGGCAGACTGATGTCCTAGTCCTCCTCATCCCAGGTGATGGCAGACTGATGTCCTAGTCCTCCTCATCTCAGGTGTTGGCAGACTGATGTCCTAGTCCTCCTCATCCCAGGTGTTGGCAGACTGATGTCCTAGTCCTCCTCATCCCAGGTGTTGGCAGACTGATGTCCTAGTCCTCCTCATCCCAGGTGATGGCAGACTGATGTCCTAGTCCTCCTCATCTCAGGTGTTGGCAGACTGATGTCCTAGTCCTCCTCATCCCAGGTGTTGGCAGACTGATGTCCTAGTCCTCCTCGTCTCAGGTGTTGGCAGACTGATGTCCTAGTCCTCCTCATCTCAGGTGTTGGCAGACTGATGTCCTAGTCCTCCTCATCCCAGGTGTTGGCAGACTGATGTCCTAGTCCTCCTCATCTCAGGTGTTGGCAGACTGATGTCCTAGTCCTCCTCATCTCAGGTGTTGGCAGACTGATGTCCTAGTCCTCCTCATCTCAGGTGTTGGCAGACTGATGTCCTAGTCCTCCTCATCTCAGGTGTTGGCAGACTGATGTCCTAGTCCTCCTCATCCCAGGTGTTGGCAGACTGATGTCCTAGTCCTCCTCATCTCAGGTGTTGGCAGACTGATGTCCTAGTCCTCCTCATCCCAGGTGTTGGCAGACTGATGTCCTAGTCCTCCTCATCTCAGGTGTTGGCAGACTGATGTCCTAGTCCTCCTCATCTCAGGTGTTGGCAGACTGATGTCCTAGTCCTCCTCATCTCAGGTGTTGGCAGACTGATGTCCTAGTCCTCCTCATCTCAGGTGTTGGCAGACTGATGTCCTAGTCCTCCTCATCTCAGGTGTTGGCAGACTGATGTCCTAGTCCTCCTCATCTCAGGTGTTGGCAGACTGATGTCCTAGTCCTCCTCATCTCAGGTGTTGGCAGACTGATGTCCTAGTCCTCCTCGTCTCAGGTGTTGGCAGACTGATGTCCTAGTCCTCCTCATCTCAGGTGTTGGCAGACTGATGTCCTAGTCCTCCTCATCTCAGGTGTTGGCAGACTGATGTCCTAGTCCTCCTCGTCTCAGGTGTTGGCAGACTGATGTCCTAGTCCTCCTCATCTCAGGTGTTGGCAGACTGATGTCCTAGTCCTCCTCATCCCAGGTGTTGGCAGACTGATGTCCTAGTCCTCCTCATCCCAGGTGTTGGCAGACTGATGTCCTAGTCCTCCTCATCTCAGGTGTTGGCAGACTGATGTCCTAGTCCTCCTCATCTCAGGTGTTGGCAGACTGATGTCCTAGTCCTTCTCGTCTCAGGTGTTGGCAGACTGATGTCCTAGTCCTCCTCATCTCAGGTGTTGGCAGACTGATGTCCTAGTCCTCCTCATCTCAGGTGTTGGCAGACTGATGTCCTAGTCCTCCTCATCTCAGGTGTTGGCAGACTGATGTCCTAGTCCTCCTCATCTCCGGTGTTGGCAGACTGATGTCCTAGTCCTCCTCATCTCCGGTGTTGGCAGACTGATGTCCTAACCCTCTTCATCTCCGGTGTTGGCAGACTGATGTCCTAGTCCTCTTCATCTCCGGTGTTGGCAGACTGATGTCCTAGTCCTCTTCATCTCCGGTGTTGGCAGACTGATGTCCTAGTCCTCTTCATCTCCGGTGTTGGCAGACTGATGTCCTAGTCCTCTTCATCTCCGGTGTTGGCAGACTGATGTCCTAGTCCTCTTCATCTCCGGTGTTGGCAGACTGATGTCCTAGTCCTCCTCGTCTCAGGTGTTGGCATACTGATGTCCTAGTCCTCCTCGTCTCAGGTGTTGGCAGACTGATGTCCTAGTCCTCCTCATCCCAGGTGTTGGCAGACTGATGTCCTAGTCCTCTTCATCTCCGGTGTTGGCAGACTGATGTCCTAGTCCTCCTCATCTCAGGTGTTGGCAGACTGATGTCCTAGTCCTCTTCATCTCCGGTGTTGGCAGACTGATGTCCTAGTCCTCCTCATCTCAGGTGTTGGCAGACTGATGTCCTAGTCCTCCTCGTCTCAGGTGTTGGCATACTGATGTCCTAGTCCTCCTCGTCTCAGGTGTTGGCAGACTGATGTCCTAGTCCTCCTCATCTCAGGTGTTGGCAGACTGATGTCCTAGTCCTCCTCATCCCAGGTGTTGGCAGACTGATGTCCTAGTCCTCTTCATCTCCGGTGTTGGCAGACTGATGTCCTAGTCCTCCTCATCTCAGGTGTTGGCAGACTGATGTCCTAGTCCTCCTCCTCCCAGGTGTTGGCAGACTGATGTCCTAGTCCTCCTCGTCTCAGGTGTTGGCAGACTGATGTCCTAGTCCTCCTCGTCTCAGGTGTTGGCAGACTGATGTCCTAGTCCTCCTCATCTCAGGTGTTGGCAGACTGATGTCCTAGTCCTCCTCATCCCAGGTGTTGGCAGACTGATGTCCTAGTCCTCCTCATCTCAGGTGTTGGCAGACTGATGTCCTAGTCCTCCTCATCCCAGGTGTTGGCAGACTGATGTCCTAATCCTCCTCATCCCAGGTGTTGGCAGACTGATGTCCTAGTCCTCCTCATCTCAGGTGTTGGCAGACTGATGTCCTAGTTCTCCTCATCTCAGGTGTTGGCAGACTGATGTCCTAGTCCTCCTCATCTCAGGTGTTGGCAGACTGATGTCCTAGTCCTCCTCATCTCAGGTGTTGGCAGACTGATGTCCTAGTCCTCCTCATCCCAGGTGTTGGCAGACTGATGTCCTAGTCCTCCTCATCTCAGGTGTTGGCAGACTGATGTCCTAGTCCTCCTCATCTCAGGTGTTGGCAGACTGATGTCCTAGTCCTCCTCATCCCAGGTGATGGCAGACTGATGTCCTAGTCCTCCTCATCTCAGGTGTTGGCAGACTGATGTCCTAGTCCTCCTCATCTCAGGTGTTGGCAGACTGATGTCCTAGTCCTCCTCATCCCAGGTGATGGCAGACTGATGTCCTAGTCCTCTTCATCTCAGGTGTTGGCAGACTGATGTCCTAGTCCTCCTCATCTCAGGTGTTGGCAGACTGATGTCCTAGTCCTCCTCATCCCAGGTGATGGCAGACTGATGTCCTAGTCCTCCTCATCTCAGGTGTTGGCAGACTGATGTCCTAGTCCTCCTCATCCCAGGTGTTGGCAGGAACCTCTACATAGACGTTATATACTCCCAGTTATGTCTGTGTATAACTGCACAACATTAAATAATGACATTTGTATCTAATGAATTTCAAGAATGATTTCAATGTTTGTGATTAGACTCTTCCTTCCAGATGACTCTGAAATCTCATCCCAGCAGGTATCTCTACCCTGCAGGTATCCTCTCTGACTGGTATCTCCACCCAGCAGGTATCTCTACCCTGCAGGTATCCTCTGACCCAGCAGGTATCCTCCCTCACTGGTATCTCTACCCAGCAGGTATCCTCTCTCACTGGTATCTCTACCCAGCAGGTATCTCTACCCTGCAGGTATCCTCTGACCCAGCAGGTATCCTCCCTCACTGGTATCTCTACCCAGCAGGTATCCTCTCTAACTGGAATCTCCACCCAGCAGGTATCTTCTCTCACTAGTGTCTCTACCCAGCAGGTATCCTTTCTCACTGGTGTCTCTACCCAGCAGGTATCTCTACCCAGCAGGTTTCCGCCTTGACTGGTGTCTCTACCCAGCAGGTATCCTCTCTCACTTGTGTCTCTACCCAGCAGGTATCCTCTCTCACTGGTATCTCTACCCAGCAGGTATCTCTACCAGCAGGTATCCTCTCTCACGACATCTAACTCACAAAGTAAGGTTGTTGATGACGTCATCATAGTCTGGGGCAGGAAGCAGCAGTTGGGTAACTAAGGTCTTTCTAGTGGATACAGTAAATCTATTATTATTGTATAGTAACCCAAGCGTATATACTGAACGGAAATATAAACGCGACATGTAAAGTGTTGGTCCCATGTTACATGAGCTGAAATAAAAGATCCCAGAAATGTTCCATACGCACAAAAAGCTTATTTCTCTCAAATGTTGTGCACAAATTTGTTTACATCCTTGTTAGTGAGCATTTTTCCTTTGCTAAGATAATCCATCCACCTGACAGGTGTGGCATATCAAGAAGCTGATTGAACAGCATGATCATTACACAGGTGAACCTTGTGCTGGTGACAATAAAAGGCCACTCTAAAAGGTGCAGTTTTGTCACACAACACAATGCCACAGATGTCTCAAGTTTTGAGGGAGCGTGCAATTGGCATGCTAACTGAAGGAATGTCCACCAGAGAATTGAATATTAATTTCTCGACCATAAGCCGAACATTTTGAGAATTTGGCAGTATGTCCAACCAGGCACAAAACAACAGATCACGTGTAACCACGCCAGCCCAGGACCTCCACCCGGACAGCTGATGAAACTGTGGGTTGGCACAACCAAAACATTTCTACACAAACTGTCAGAAACCGTCTCAGGGAAGCTAATCTAAGTGCTTGTCATCCTCACCATGGTCTTTACCTGACTGCAGTTCGGCGTTGTAACCGACTTCAGTGGGCAAATGCTCACCTTCGATGGCCACTGGTACGCTGGAGAAGTGTGATCTTCACTGAAAAATCCCCGATTTCAGCTGTCCCAGGCAGATGGCGTCGTGTGGGCGAGATGTTTACTGATGTCAACGTTGTGAACAGAGGGACCCATGGTGGTGGGGGGGTTATGGTATGGGCAGGCATAAGCTACGGACAACGAACACAATTGCATTTTATCGATGGCCATTTGAATGCACAGAGATACCGTGACGAGATCCTGAGGCCCATCGTCGTGCAATTCATCCACCTCCATCACCTCATGTTTCAGCATGATAATGCACAGCCCCGTGTCATAAAGATCTGTACACAATCCCTGGAAGCTGAAAATGTCCCAGTTCTTCCAAGGCCTGCATACTCACCAGACATGTCACCCATTGAGCATGTTTGGGATGCTCTGGATCGACGTGTACGACAGCGTGTTCCAGTTCCCGCCAATATCCAGCAACTCCGCACAGCCATTGTAGAGGAGTGTGACAACATTCCACAGGCCACAATCAACATCCTGATCCACTCTATGTGAAGGAGATGTGTCGCGCTGCATGAGGCAAATGGTGGTCACACCAGATACTGATTGGTTTTCTGATCCACGCCCCTAACTTAAGGTATCTGTGGCCAACAGATGCATATCTGTATTCCAAGTCATGTGAAAGCCATAGATTAGGGCAGCGATGATCAACTAGATTCTGTCGCGGACCAATTTTTTCTTGAGCGGATGGTCGGGGGGCGGAACATAATATTTTGATACCTGCAAATTGCCCAAACAGATATAATATTTGACTAAAACATAATCATTGCTTACGTTTGTATATGATCACGTGTCTGTCTATTATGCGTGGGAATACTTGGGAACAGATTTCATAAATTTAAATCAGTTGGAGCTGATTTCCAGGTGTTTTTACAGTATTTTATGTCCAACAATTAAGAAATAAATACAAGTAATATACAGATATTTATTTATTTTTGCTCAGAAAATAAAACCAATAAAACCAATTCTGCCAGTGGGCCGCCAGTTGGGGAACCCTGTATTAGGGCCTAATGATGTATTTCAATTGACTGATTCCCTTATATAAACTACAACTCTGTAAAATCTTTGAAATTGTTGCATGTTACGTTTATATTGTTGTTCAGTGTAGTTAATTGTTTTTCTATTATAATCAATATGTAAAAGAAAATTCAGAATCTATTCTCAAACCCCGATATTTCGAACAATTAACACTTATTCCATCACTTGCATGACTGTTAAAATGACCAGCTGTGGAGTTTATTATTTGCCGTGTACCAAACAACATGATATAGGTGTTATTCATATATTTTACCCCCTTTTTCTCCCCAATTTCATGATATCCAAATATGATCTCGTCGTTGCCACTCCCCAACGGGAGAGGCGAAGGTTGAGTCAAGTGTCCTCTAAAACATGACCCTCCAAGCCGCACTTCTTAATATCTGCTCGCTTAATCCGGAAGCCAGCTGCACCAATGTGTCTGAGGAAACACTGTTCAACTGACGACCGAAATCAGCTTGCAGGTGCCCGGCCCGCCACGAGGAGTCACTAGAGAGCGATGAGCCAAGTAAAGCCCCCCCAGCCAAACCCTCCCCTAACCCGGACGACACTGGGCCAATTGTGCGCCACCCTATGGGACTCCCGGTCATGGCCGGTTGTGACACAGCCTGGGATTGAACCCGGGCCTGTAGTGATGCCGCAACACAACGATGCAGTGCCGTAGGCCGCTGCGCCACTCGAGAGGCCTGATATAGGACTTTGTTTGATTTAAAACCACATTATTCGCTATAAACATTTTTGTAAAGGGTTCAAATCATCTTGGAGAGTTGCTTGTATATGGAAAATATTTGAACCTGATGTATAGAGCCCTGAATCATCATCATTTTGAATGTGTATTAGGATATTGAATTTGATAAAAAATGTATTTAATCATTGACTTCGTAAATTGAACTAGTATTTCATGACAACTGAAACTGAATTTGAAACTGAATTGAATGAATATTGCAGTCAGTTTTAAAATGAAATTACAATTTAATTGAATATTCAAGTTCAGTATTTATACAGTATATTCAGTTTCAATATGTTAGATGTTGCATTCATTGTTTGTATATCAAGTTTACAGACTATCGTTTCAAGTTAATCAAAGTTTAATTAATTAAACTTCTAAGATGCATTCAGATTCAGTTTCCGAAAATTCAGATTCAAAACCAGATACAACATCCTGGTACTTTGCCAGCCAGTAAAGGAGAAATTACTAGTGATGGGCATTCCGAGTCTTTGCCGGTTTCATTTGGCTCTTTGTTCAAAATGCTTAAAAATCGACCTAGAGCCATAAAGAAATGTAAAATCTTGTCACCGGATTCACCTGTCTTTGTGCTTGTCTCCACCCCCCTCCAGGTGTCTCCCATCTACCCCATTATCCCCAGTGTATTTATACCTGTGTTCTCTGTTTGTCTGTTGCCAGTTTGTTTTGTCCTTCAAGCCTACCAGCGGTTTTCCCCTTGCACCTGTCTTTTTCTAGTTCCTGTTTTCTAATTTTGCCGGTATTGACCATTTCTGCCTGCCTTGACCCTGAGCCTGCCGTTCTGTACCTTATGGACCTCAGCCTGCCCTTTGACCTGTCGTTTTGCCTGCACCCTGTTGTTGTAATAAACTTTTGTTACTTCGAAACTGTCTGCATCTTCTCGTGAAATGTGATAAATCTCCAATATAAAGCTCAAAAGGTAGGCTACCATTAGGGCAAATTGTGCAATGCGTTGAAATAAATGTTCAAAGTATAAGATGGCCTACAAAGAAATCAGCACTGAAAACATCAGCGTAGAGCAGATTTCTCCACACCGTTTCTGCAGGGCTGATTCACCCTCTTTAGATCATTATTTTGTATTTTATCTGCAGAAAAACGTTGTTTTGAGCTCAAAAGCAGTAGTAGCAGTATGCTAATCAGGGAGCCAAATGAACGGCTCTTTCACCGATGCGATTCGGCTCCCGACGTTTACCAAAAATATCTGTTCAAAAAGAGCAGTTTGTTCGCGAATGACCCATCACTGGAACACTAGAACATAATCAAATACTCACTATGGTCAACAGAAACTGCTGGCGGTTTCTGAAGCCAAGGTGGCATGTTGAATTTATTTTCTTCCAATGAATTTGGCTCTAGTGTTTGAACAATTTTGTCTCTGAGCTATATTCCTGAATGGTACGACTCTGGAACATGGACGTGCCCTCTGTCCCGTCTATGTCTCTGGAACATGGACATGCCCTCTGTCCCGTCTATGTCTCTAGAACATGGACATGCCCTCTGTCCCGTCTATGTCTCTGGAACATGGACATGCCCTCTGTCCCGTCTATGTCTCTGGAACATGGACATGCCCTCTGTCCCGTCTATGTCAATAGAACATGGACATGCCCTCTGTCCCGTCTATGTCTCTGGAACATGGACATGCCCTCTGTCCCGTCTATGTCAATAGAACATGGACATGCCCTCTGTCCCGTCTATGTCAATAGAACATGGACATGCCCTCTGTCCCGTCTATGTCAATAGAACATGGACGTGCCCTCTGTCCCGTCTATGACTCTGGAACATGGACGTGCCCTCTGTCCCGTCTATGTCTCTGGAACATGGACGTGCCCTCTGTCCCGTCTATGTCTCTGGAACATGGACGTGCCCTCTGTCCCGTCTATGTCTGGAACATGGACATGCCCTCTGTCCCGTCTATGTCTCTGGAACATGGACGTGCCCTCTGTCCCGTCTATGTCTCTGGAACATGGACGTGCCCTCTGTCCCGTCTATGTCTGGAACATGGACGTGCCCTCTGTCCCGTCTATGTCTCTGGAACATGGACATGCCCTCTGTCCCGTCTATGTCTCTGGAACATGGACGTGCCCTCTGTCCCGTCTATGTCTCTGGAACATGGACGTGCCCTCTGTCCCGTCTATGTCTCTGGAACATGGACGTGCCCTCTGTCCCGTCTATGTCTCTAGAACATGGACGTGCCCTCTGTCCCGTCTATGTCTCTGGAACATGGACGTGCCCTCTGTCCCGTCTATGTCTCTGGAACATGGATGTGCCCTCTTTCCCGTCTATGTCTCTGGAACATGGTCGTGCCCTCTGTCCCGTCTATGTCTCTGGAACATGGACATGCCCTCTGTCCCGTCTATGTCTGGAACATGGACATGCCCTCTGTCCCGTCTATGTCAATAGAACATGGACATGCCCTCTGTCCCGTCTATGTCTCTGGAACATGGACGTGCCCTCTGTCCCGTCTATGTCTCTGGAACATGGACATGCCCTCTGTCCCGTCTATGTCTCTGGAACATGGACATGCCCTCTGTCCCGTCTATGTCAATAGAACATGGACATGCCCTCTGTCCCGTCTATGTCTCTGGAACATGGACGTGCCCTCTGTCCCGTCTATGTCTCTGGAACATGGACATGCCCTCTGTCCCGTCTATGTCTCTGGAACATGGACGTGCCCTCTGTCCCGTCTATGTCTGGAACATGGACATGCCCTCTGTCCCGTCTATGTCTCTGGAACATGGACGTGCCCTCTGTCCCGTCTATGTCTGGAACATGGACGTGCCCTCTGTCCCGTCTATGTCTCTAGAACATGGACGTGCCCTCTGTCCCGTCTATGTCTTTGGAACATGGACGTGCCCTCTGTCCCGTCTATGTCTCTGGAACATGGACGTGCCCTCTGTCCCGTCTATGTCTCTGGAACATGGATGTGCCTTCTGTTCCCTCAATGATGATCACAGGCTGTGTTAGGAGTGTAAAAAACTAAATGTGGCCCCCCATTAGAATATAGTTGAAATGCCCTGTCATTAATCTTGCTTTGTGACTGACTGGGTTCAAACAAAGACTGTGTTAGCCCACTTAACAAAAACCTATAGGGATAAGCTCAAAAAGTTCAGTACAGTCCGCCCCTGGCTTCAAGTCTATGGCAAGGGTAGTCATTGTAAGGTTAACATGTGACTGACTGGGTTAAGACTGTGTTAGACTGTTGAGCTAAAGCTTAGGCATTGGTCCTGTGATTTGAACGGGTCTCTTCAAGGAGGAGGTCAAAGGGCGTGAAGTGTAACAGATGGTTCGGTGCTCGTCTGTTGAGTAACTTGTCTGAGACCTGAGAAGTTGCATTGTCTGGTGCACAAGAGACCTGGGATAGAACCCCATCAGTCAAACTAACACGTCTTCAGGTCTCAGACAAGGTTGCTCATTGCCTCGCAATCAGCAAGATCCCGCGAGCTGACATGAATGGTTCGCTACAGTCTGGAAATGACGATGCTACTCATCACATGGATGGATCACCAAACCACCTCTCATTAAACGGGGTGCACAGATCCTTCTGCTTCTGGTTGCCACAGCAGGTGTTCTTGTGCAGTAGGGCCTTATTTTGGGGTCAAAAGGGGATGACATGTAACCGAGGCGGTTCGATGAACCCTGCTGGAGACTTGAAGACTTGTGTTAGTTTCCTGAACTTTATGGGCTTTATGTAAGTGGGCTAACACAGTCTTATGACATGCAGGAGACCTGGTTCGAACCCAGTCAATCACAAGAGAAAGATTAAACAGGGAGTGGAAAGGCTATCCTTAGAAGGGCTATGACAGAGCTAGTCAGCTACATTATTATGGGGTGCCAAATTGCGATTTTGTGATGCTCCGTTCTAAAGTGGCCTGTGATTATCAACAGAAACAGAACAGAAAGCACATCCATGCTCCGGAGCAGTGGTTCCCAAACTTAGTCCCGTACCTCTTCCAACATTCAACCTCCAGCTGCGTACCCCCTCTAGCCCCAGGGTCAGAGCACTCTCAAATGTAGTTTTTTTTGCCATCATTGTAAGCCTGCCACACACACTATACAATACATTTATTAAACATAAGAATGAGTGTGAGTTTGTCACTTCCCATGAGCCGGGTTGTGACAAAGAGCTCTATAGGACCAGGGCACAAATAAAAATATAATAATAATAATCAATAATTTTGCTCTTTATTTAGCCGTCTTACATATACAATTGTGAATAACTCACCACAGGTTAATGAGAAGGGTGTGCTTGAAAGGATGCACATAACTCTGCAATATTGGGTTGTTTTGGGGCGGCAGGTGGCCTAGTGGTTGCAGCGTTGGGCCAGAAACTGAAAGGTTGCTAGATTCGAATCCCTGACCTAAGAAGGTAAAAATCTGTTGTTCTGCCCCTGAACAAGGCAGTAAACCCACTGTTCCTAGGCTGTCATTGAAAATAAGAATTTGTTCTTAACTGACTTGCCTAGTTAAATAAAGGTCAAATCCCCCCAAAAATTGGAGAGAGTCTCAGTCTTAAATCATTTTCCACACACAGTCTGTGCCTCTACTTAGTTTTCATGCTAGTGAGGGTCGAGAATCCACTCTCACACAGGTACGTGGTTGCAAAGGGCATCAGTGTCAGAGCAATTTGCCAAGGCAAGAGACTCTGAGCCAGAAATCTGGCAGTGGCTTCTGATTAAATCAAATGTTCACAGAACCGCTTGTTGCAATTTCAATGAGGCTCTCTTGTTCAGATGTCGGTAAGTGGACTGGAGGCATGGCATGAAAGGGATAATGAATCAAGTTGTTTGTGTCATCCGTTTCGGGAAAGAACATGCGTAATTGCGCACCCAACTCACTCAGGTGCTTCGCTATATCACATTTGACATTGTCCATAAGCTTGAGTTAATTTGCACACAAAAAAATCATACAATGATGGAAAGACCTGTGTGTTGTCGTGGAGTTGATGGAGTTGCAGAGATTCAGAACATTCAGGAGAGAAAAAAAACATCAGCCAGATAGGCCAGTCGTGTGAGAAACTCGTCATCATGCGACAAGTGAAAATTATGGTAACTTTAAGCTTGTCTCTAAATGTAAAAAAAACGTGCCAATACTGCCCCATGATAACCAGCACACTTCTGTGTTGTGAAAGCGTTACATGGTCGCTGCCCATATCATATCATAATGCAGAAAATACACAAGAGTTCAGGGGCCTTGCTTTAACAAAGTTAACCGTTTTCACTGTAGTGTCCAAACCGTATTTCAAGCTGTCAGGCATTCCCTTGGCAGCAAGAGCCTCTCGGTGGATGCTGCAGTGTACCCAAGTGGCGTCGGGAGCAACTGCTTGCACAAGCGTTACCGCTCCACAATGTCTCCCTGTCATGGCTTTTGCGCCATCAGTATAGATACCAACACATCTTGACCACCAAAGTCCATTTGATGTCACAAAGCTGTCCAGTACTTTAAAAATATCCTCTCCGGTTGTCCTGGTTTCCAGTGGATTGCAGAAGAGGATGTCTTCCTTAATTGACCCCCCATAAACTTAACAGACATATACCAGGAGCTGTGCCATGTCTGTTGACTCATCCAGCTGTAACGCATATAATTCACTGGCTTGTATGTGAAGCAGTAATTGTTTCAAAACATCTCCTACCATGTCACTGATACGTCGTGAAACAGTGTTGTTTGATGAAGGCATTGTCTGAATAGTTTTTTTTGCCATTCTCCCCCAGCATTGTCTCAGCCATGTCCACGGCAGCAGGAAGAATTAAGTCCTCCAAAATAGTATGGGGCTTGCCTGTCCTAGCCACTCGGTAGCTCACCATATAAGACGCTTCCAGCCCTTATTAATGGTATCTGTTGCTTTTTTGTTCTTACTACTCGAAAAGTCGTCTTTATTCTCGCTCAAAAAACTCCTGTGGCTTATTTTTCAAATTGTCATGTTTCGTTTCGAAATGTCTGCGCAAGAGTGAAGGTTTCCCGCGAGGGAGTAACGTTTAATGTGATTGGATGTTAATTATTTGACTAGGCTCCCTGTATTTGACATTGTGTTGTTATTTCGCTGAACACTAGATGGTTAAATTTTATTTTTGGCAGTGAAACGAGGCGACTCAGAAAAACACTCGCCCAAATGTATAACCCCGTTGGAAAATATAAATGTGCTGTTTGAAAATGTATTTAAAAAATAAATAACATAAATAATAATAATTAAATAAATATATATATATAATATATTTCTTAAAAATGTGTCACATTTCTATTTGGCGTAACCCTGACGGCATTCCGCGTACCCCCCAGTTTGGGAATACCTGCTCCAGAGAGTCTTCGCTTTCAGGAATGGGGTCATAATAGTTTATAGCCAAAGCGCTTCTAACGCTGGAGTCAGATTCATAGGAAGAAAATAAATTCCACAGGTTACATTGGCTTAAGAAACCGCTAGAAGTATCTGTTAACCACAGAAAGAGTTTGATTCTATCGGTTCTCCTTTACCTTTCCTGGCTGGCGTACCAGGAAGTTGTCTCTGGTTTGGAATCTGAATTTAGACAACTGAATTTGAAAACTGAATCTGAATGCATCTGAGGAGTTGAAAATATGAAATTTTGATTAACTTGAAATGATGGTTTGTAATATTGATACACATGCAATCAATGAAATATCTTAAATATAATGGTTAATAACGGCGCCGGAGGGGATGGCTGCCGTTATATGGGCTCCGAACCAACTGTGCTTTTTTGTGTGTTTTTTCACATTGTTTATAACTTATATTGTACATAATGTTACTGTTACCATCTCTTATGACCAAAAAGAGCTTCTGGACATCAGAACAGCAAATACTCACCTTGAACTGGACAAAATATTTTTTCTTTTATGAGCCCGACACAAAGGATATAGTGCTTCTCCGGGACCAGGCTCAAATCCCCGTCATTCGTATGAAGAAAATACGAAAATAAAGGGGGTGGAGATCAGGGTGCCTCGTGAGAATTCGTAGGTGAATGGGTAGCCCACCTCTACCATCCGTTCCATTGGCCAGCGTTGAATCACTGGAGAATAAACTGGATGAGCTCCATTTAGAGACTATCCTACCAACAGGACATTAAAAACTATAATATCTTATGTTTCACCGAGTCGTGGCTGAACGACAACATGGATAACATACAGTTGGCTGGGTTTTCCGTGCATCGGCAGGACAGAAAAGCTACTTCTGGTAAGAAGGGTGTGTATATTTGTCAATAACAGCAGGTGTGCGATGTCTAATACTAAGGAAGTCTCGAGGTATTGCTCACCTGAGGTAGAGTAATATATTACACTTGCTCATTCTTGAATAAGTTCCTCCAGCTCTGTTTGTTCTTCCTCTATTCTTATTCTGTGCCTCCATAGTACTGTTTTTATTACTATCTACCTGTTAGTTCCTCTATTTCTTCTTTGTTTGTCTTATCTCTGTTAAAACTGCAACTGCTTTGTTTTAATGATGAGTATTGATTTGAATGGCCTCTGAAGTACATTTAAAAGTGTCCCATACAACAAGAGGATCTGCTGTGCATTCAGAAAGTATTCACACACCTTGTGTTACAGCCTGTTGTGTTAAAACCTGAATTTAAAATGGATGACTTTTTTGTATGTCACTGGCCTACACACAATGTATAATTTGTATACACACAATGTATAAAAGTATCTATATCCACACTGAAACGAGTCCTATATCGACATAACCTGAAAGGCCGTTCAGCAAGGAAGAAGCCACTGCTCCAAAACCGCTACAAAAAAGCCAGACTATGGTTTGCAACTGCACATGTGGAAAAAAAGAGCATACTTTTTGGAGAAATGTCCTCTGGTCTGATGAAACAAAAATTGAACTGTTTGGCCATAATGACCATCGTTATGTTTGGAGGAAAAAGGGAGAGGCTTGCAAGCCGAAGAACACCATCCCAAACGTGAAGCACAGGGGTGGCAGCATCATGTTGTGTGGGTGCTTTGCTGCAGGAGTTACTGGTGCACTTCACAAAATATAGATGGCATCATGAGAGGGAAAATGATGTGGATAAATTGAAGCAACATCTCAAGACATCAGTCTGGAAGATAAAGCTCGGTCGCAAATGGGTCTTCCAAATGGACAATGACCCCAAGCATACTTCCAAAGTTGTGGCAAAATGGCTTAAGGACAACAAAGTCAAGGTATTGGAGTGGCCATCACAAAGCCCTGACCTCACTCCTACAGAAAATGTGTTGGCAGAACTGAAAAAGTATGTGCAAGCAAGGAGGCCTACAAACCTGACTCCGTTACACCAGCTCTGTCAAGAGGAATGGGCCAAAATTCACCCAACTTATTGTGGGAAGCTTGTGGAAGGCTACCCGAAACATTTGACCCAAGTTAAACAATTTAAAGGTAATGCTACCAAATACTAATTGAGTGTATGTAAACTTCTGACCCACTGGGAATGTGATGATGAAAGAAATAAAAAGCTGAAATAAATAATTCTCTCTACTATTATTCTGACATTCCACATTTTTTAAATAAAGTGGTGATCCTAACTGACCTAAAACAGGGAATTTTTACTAGGATTAAATGTCAGGAATTGTGAAAAACTGAGTTTAAATGTATTTGACTAAGGTGTATGTAAACTTCTGACGGTATCAAATCAAGATATTTTGTATTTATTATTATTTTTATTTTTTTACCAATGTTCCACTTTGACATCACAGTATTTTGTGTAGATCGTTGACAAAAAATGTACAATTGAATCAATTTTATTCCCACTTTGTAACAACAACGTGTGAATACTTTGTGAATAAGTCAGTTAGTTAATGAAGAACAAATTGTCATCCAGCTTTGATTTCATTTCCAATTTCCCGTCCATGTTGAAATTCTGTAAAAGTTATGTGGAGGACAATTAGTAATCAATATGCCAAATATTTTATGGTCTGATCACATTTTGTCTCCTATCAACACTTTTTAAACCTTTGGTGCCGGTGAGACACAAGAAACGTTTCTCCTCCATGTACTTTCTATCCCACTCGGTTTTTAAGCCTCCATATATCCACTAATTCTAACGTGTCCATGATAGTTGTGATCTCCTTATGTGCACTAGGGTGATAGTTTGTAGTGCGATTTCCTTTACGGTCCATTGAGGTATTTATAACTGTGTTATAATCTCCCACCATAATAATAGGATAGTTTTGTTGATCTCAATAGATGGTTATAATTTTTTTTGAAGAAGTGTGGATCATGGTTGTACTGAACATTTCCCTATGTGGTTGTACTGAACATTTCCCTATGTGGTTGTACTGAACATTTCCCTATGTGGTTCTACTGAACATTTCCCTATGTGGTTGTACTGAACATGTATAGTTGAATGAGTTTCCTGTGAATAATAGATATTATTTTCCTTCTCTTTTAGGAAATACTAAATACTAAATCCTTCTCTTTTAAATACTGATTGTCTTTTCTTATTATTTCAGCGTATTGTCTCAGCGTTGTCGGTGATCAGGCCTACCACTTCTGTGTCATCAGCAAACATAATGATGGTGTTGGAGTCGTGCTTGGCCACGCAGTTGTAGGTGAACAGGGAGTACAGGAGGGGACTAAGCAGCGTGGCAAATGTGTTGTTGCCTACCCTTACCAGATGGGGGCGGCTCGTCAGGAAGTCCAGGATCCTGTTGCAGAGGGAGGTGTTTAGTCCCAGAGTCCTTAGCTTAGTGATTCGCTTTTTGGGCACTATAGTGTTAATGAGCTGTAGTCAATGAACAGCATTCTCACATAGGTGTTCCTTTTGTCTGGGTGGGAAAGAGCAGTGTGGAGTGCGATTGAGATTGCGTCATCTGTGGATCTGTTGGGGCGGTATGCAAATTGGAGGGGTCTAGGGTTTCCGGCATGATGACGTTGGTGTGAGCCATGACCAGCCTTTCAAAGCACTTTATGGCTACCGATGTGAGTGCTACAGGGCTGTAATAATTTAGGCAGGTTACGTTCGCTTTCTTGGGCAGAGGGACAATGGTGGTCTGCTTGAAACATGTAGGTATTACAGACTCAGTCAGGGAGAGGTTGAAAATGTCAGTGAAGACACTTGACAGTTGGTCCGCACATGCTCTGAGTACACGTCCTGGTAATCCGTCTGGCCCAGCGGCTTTGTGAATGTTGACCTGTTTAAAGGTTTTGCTCGCATCGGCTACCGAGAGCATGATCACACAGTCATCCGGAACAGCTGGTTCTCCCATGCATGCTTTAGTGTTGCTTGCCTCGAAGCGAGCATAAAATGCATTTAGCTCATCTGGTAGGCTTGCGTCACTGGGCAGCTCACGGCTGTAGTCTGTAATATTTTTTAAGAGCCTGTTTAGTAGGATTCAATCTTAGTCATGTATTGATGCTTTGCTTGTTTGATGGTTCGTCTGAGGACATAGCGAGATTTCTTATAAGCGACCGGATTAGTGTCCCACTCCTTGAAAGCGGCAGCTCTAGCCTTTAACTCGGTGAGGATGTTGCCTGTAATCCATGGCTTCTGGTTGGGAAATGTACGTACAGTCACTGTGGGGACGACGTCGTCGATGCACTTATTGATGAAGCCAATGACTGAGGTGGTATATTCCTCAATGCCATTGGATGAATCCCGGAACATATTCCAATCTGTGCTAGCAAAACATTCCTGTAGCGTAGCGTCCGCATCATCTGACCACTATCTGTACTTCCTGCTTTAGTTTGATAGAATTATGGTCAGATTTGCCAAATGGAGGGAGAGCTTTGTATGTGTCTCTGTGTGTGGTGTAAAGGTGGTCTATGGTTTTTTCCCCCCTCTGGTTGCACATTTAACATGCTGATAGAAATTAAGTAAAACAGATTTAAGTTCCCCTGCATTAAAGCCACGGCCACTAGGAGCGCCGCCTCTGGATGAGCATTTTCTTCTTTGCTTATGGCCGTATACAACTGGTTGAGTGCAGTCTTAGTGCCAGCATCGGTTTGTGTTGGTAAATAGATGGCTACGAATAATATAGATGTGAACTCTCTTGGTAGATAGTGTGGTCTACAGCTTATCATGAGGTATTCTACCTCAGGCAAGCAATACTATATTAGACATTGCGCACCAGCAGTTATTGACAAATAGACACACACCCCGTCCCTCGTCTTACCAGACATAGCTGAGCTGTCCTGCCAATGCACTGGGAAGCCAGCCAGCTCTATATTATCTGTGTCGTCGCTCAGCCACGTCTCGGTGAAACATAAGATAATACTATTTTTAATGTCCTGTTTGTAGGATAGTCCTAATCGTAGATGTTCCAGTTTGTTTTCCAATGATTGCACATTGGCCAATAATGTGCAGGGAAGTGGTGGTTTACCTAGTCGTCTGCGGAGTCACCACGCCCTCCTCCCCCTCTTCCTCCGTCTTTTCTTCCCGTCGGAAGACAGGGATTTGGGCCTTGTCTCGACAAAGCAGTGTATCCTTCGTGCCGGACTCATTAAAGAAAAAATCTTTGTTCAGTTCGAGGTGAGTATTTGCTGTTCTGATATCTAGAAGCTCTTTTAGGTCATAAGAGACGGTAGCAGCAACATTATGTACAAAATAAGTTACAAACGATGCAAAAAAACATACCAAATAGCACAGTTGGTAAGGAGCACGTAAAAAATCCCCTCTGGTGCCATTATATGAATATGGTACAGTTGTCTTATTTTTTAAGCTCATGTGTGAAGTGTATACTTTTGTTTCAAGGGTAGATTTGTTTAAAACTACCAAGAAACACACTGTTAAAAATAGCACAGTTACCATAATGAGATACAAGTTTCAAGTTTCAAGTATACTTACCATATTATGGCTGCAAAATGACTACCAAAATGACTACCAAAATGTACCATGATGTATGTTTCTAACTGTCTTCCTTTGTCCTCCCCTAAAAAGTCCCGCCCCAACCCGAGAAAGGCCCTATCACATCCCTTCCTGAATCACACCTCTTGCATCTTCATCACCTTTCTAACCTCTGAGTGCATGACACCCCACCGGTCCCTTACGTAGGTTCGCACTCCAGCCTAATGGTCATTATAGCTGACTTTCCTGGTGTTTCTTCATGTTCTACAGGACTCCCTGTATCCCTTTGTCTGAACCGATGTGTTAAGGCAGTCCTTTAACTTTCACTCCACGGTTCATTTACATACCTTTGTGAATTCAGTGAGAAAGTAATCCCATGTATTTTAGTTAGAATCTTTGCCAGTTTCTGGATATCAAGTCATCGATTGTTTTAAATTAATCCATGTGAGTGGTGCTTTAGGTTCATTTTCCAAACCCAGGAGATTACGGATCACTGAAACAGTCTGGCAGAACAGCTGCATTGAGACTCCTGTCAGGACGCGTCACCAAGAGCCAATCCAGCAAAATCCCATTATGAGTTTCTGGATTACTCACCTAAAATAATTCATTCATTTGACCATTGCATTGAATAAACAGTGGTGATAATATTGTTTCTGGAGTCTACTGGGACATTGGGTATATCTCTTATACACTGAGTATACCAAACATTAGGAACACCTTCCTAATATTGAGTTGAACCCCCCCTTCTTTGCCCTCAGAACAGCCTCAGTTCGTCGGGGAATGGACTCTACAAGGTGTTGAAAGTGTTCGACAGGGATGCTGGTCGATGTTGACTCCAATGCTTCCCACAGTTGTGTCAAGTTAGCTGGATGTCCTTTGTGCGGTTGACCATTCTTGATACACATGGGAAACTGTTGAGTGTGAAAAACCCAGCAGCGTTGCAGTTCTTGACACAAACCGGTGCACCTGGCACCTAGTACCATACCCCGTTCAAAGGCACTTAAATCTATTGTCTTGACCATTCATCCTCTGAATGGCACACATACACAATCCACGGCTCAATTGTCTCGAGGCTTAAAAATCCTTCTTTAACCGGTCTCCACGCCTTGATTGAAGTGGATTTAACAAGTGAGATCAATAAGGGGTCATAACTTTCACCTGAACTCTGTCATGGAAATAGGTATAATGATTTATATGCTCAGCGTTTATGGCTGGTGTTTGGCAGGTGTCCTCTCTCCCTCCTGATCAGGTAACTCATCATAGATCCTAGATGATATAGGATACATATACCTATATCTGACCCTGATGCCTCTGTTGCTCGGCAGGTATCTTCTCTCCCAGTCTCCTGATCAGCTCAGCTAACTCCTCCATATTGTGGTTCTTCTGCTCCAGGAGTTCGTAGCGTAAACTAGAGATGTCATGTTTAATCTCCTTCAGCTCTCCTGGGAGACAGAGAGGGTGGGGGGGGGGGGGAAGAGGTCAAAAATGAGGGGTACAGACTGCATTCATACATTTTTGGGGGATATTGAATTTGTCCCTCAGTCTGTCAACTGACAGATGATCTGCAATGAATTTATAGAAAGGATTTATCTGATGTGGGAGAACTCAACATGCAGCCTATCTACCTATCTAGATCTAGGCCCTCTGTTGCTTTATAAAACAGATCATTTGGATGCTGATTGTCTACATCCAGCATCGTGCCTAAGAACAGCCCTCTGCCGGGCCACAACCCCTCAGTCCTAATTGCTTAAGCAGCCTAATACACAGTATACATGTAACAGTATAGCTTTCGTCCCTCTCCTCGCCCCTACCTGGGCTCGAACCAGGGAGCCTCTGCACACATCGACAACAGCCACCCTCGAAGCATCGTTACCCATCGCGCCACAAATGCCGCGGCCCTTGCAGAGCAAGGGGAACAACTACTTCGAGGTCTCAGAGCGAGTGACGTCACCGATTGAAACGCTATTTAGCGCGCACCACTGCTAACTAGCTAGCCATTTGACATCGGTTAAATACAGATTAGGGTAAAACAACTGAATCCATATGTAGCCAATCCCCCCTGCTGAGTATGCTACAGGACTATTTCATTCACTGTGTTGTTTGCCGATTTGTTTATGTTTGGCTCTCCTACTCTCCCCAGCCAATCAGCAAGTGCCCACTCGCCCCACCCTCTGTGCATGAGCTGATCATGCAACCTCTGATTGGCTAAGAACATCTAGCTGGTTCTGCACTGGCTAGTCAGGCCCAATGCATGCTCTTCCATCATTATGGAACACTAGTCACTTCAATAATGTTTACATACTGCTTTACCCATTTCATATGTACTGTGCCTTCGGGAAAGGGTTCAGACCCCTTGACTTTTTCCACATTTTGTTACGTTACAGCCTTATTCTAAAACAGATTAAATAAAAAATAAATCCTCAGCAATCTACACACAATACACCATAATGACATCACAATACCCCATAATGACATCACAATACCCCATAATGAGGAAGTGACAGCAGGTTTTAAATAATTTTAGCAAATGTATTAAATATAAAACAACTGAAACAGAATTCAGACCCTTTACTAGGAGACTCAACATTGAGCTCAGGTGCATCCTGTTTCCATTGATCATCCTTGAGATGTTTCTACAACATGATTGGAGTCCACCTGTGCTAAATTCAATTGTTTGGACATGATTTGGAAAGGCACACACCTGTCTATATAAGATCCCACAGTTGACAGTGCATGTCAGAGCAAAAACCAAGCCATGAGGTCGAAGGAATTGTCCGTAGAGTTCCGAGACAGGATTGTGTCGAGGCACAGATCTGGGGAAGGATACCAACACATTTCTGCAGCATTGAAGGTCCCCAAGAACACAGTGGCCTCCATAATTCTTAAATGGAAGAAGTTTGGAACCACCAAGACTCTTCCTAGAGCTGGCCCCCCGGCCACATTGAGCAATCAGGGGAGAAGGGCTTTCGTCAGAGAGGTGACCAAGAACCTGATGGTCACTCTGACAGAGCTCCAGTTCCTCTGTAGAGATGGGAGAACCTTCCAGAAGGACAATCATTCCTGTAGCACTCCACCAATCAGGCCTTTACTGTAAAGTAGCCAGAGGGAAGCCACTCTTCAGTAAAAGGCACATGACAGCCCACTTGGAGTTTGCCAAAAGGCACCAAAAGACTTTCAGACCATGAGAAACAAGATTCTCTGGTCTGATGAAACCAAGATTGAACTATTTGGCCTGAATGCCAAGTGTCACATCTGGAGGAAACCTGGCACCATCACTACAGTGAATCATGGTGGTGGCAGCATCATGCTGTGGGGATGTTTTTCAGCGGCAGGGACTGGGAGACTAGTCAGGATCAAGGGAAAGATGAACGGAGCAAAGTACAGAGAGATCCTTGATGAAAACCTTCTCCAGAACACTCAGGACCTCAGACTGGGGTGAAAGTTCACCTTCCAACAGGACAACAACCCTAAGCACACAGCCACGACAATGCAGGAGTGGCAAGTCTCTGAATGTCCTTGAGTGGCCCAGCCAGAGCCTGGACTTGAACCCGATCGAACATCTCTGGAGAGACCTGAAAATAGCTGTGCAGCAACGCTCCCCATCCAACCTGGCAGAGCTTGAGAGGATCTTCAGAGAAGAATGGAAAAACTCCGCAAATACAGGTGTGCCAAGCTTGTAGTGTCATACCCAATTAGACTCGAGGCTTTAGTCGCTGCCAAAAGTGCTTCAACAAAGTACTGAGTAAAGGGTCTGAATACTTATGTAAATGATATATTTCTGTTTTTAATTTTTAATAAATTAGCAAACATTTCTATGCTTTGTCATTATGGCGTATTGTATGTAGATTGATTGTAAAGTTCTGTATTTCTTTTCTTAGTCAACCTTGTGTTCTGTTTCTTTGTGTTCTTGAACGTAGCCCTGTTTCTTTGTGTTCTGGAACGTAGACCTGTTTCTTTGTGTTCTGGAACGTAGCCCTGTTTCTTTGTGTTCTTGAACGTAGCCCTCTTTCTTTGTGTTCTGGAACGTAGCCCTGTTTCTTTGTGTTCTTGAACGTAGCCCTCTTTCTTTGTGTTCTGGAACGTAGCCCTGTTTCTTTGTGTTCTGGAACGTAGCCCTGTTTCTTTGTGTTCTTGAACGTAGCCCTGTTTCGTTGTGTTCTGGAACGTAGCCCTGTTTCTTTGTGTTCTGGAACGTAGCCCTGTTTCTTTGTGTTCTTGAACGTAGCCCTCTTTCTTTGTGTTCTGGAACGTAGCCCTCTTTCTTTGTGTTCTGGAACGTAGCCCTGTTTCTTTGTGTTCTTGAACGTAGCCCTCTTTCTTTGTGTTCTGGAACGTAGCCCTGTTTCTTTGTGTTCTGGAACGTAGCCCTGTTTCGTTGTGTTCTGGAACGTAGCCCTGTTTCTTTGTGTTTTTGAACGTAGCCCTGTTTCTTTGTGTTCTGGAACGTAGCCCTGGCTGGCTGACTGGCTGACTGGCTGACTTGACTGGCTGACTTGTCTGGCTGATTGGCTGACTGCAGCCCTGGCCCACATTACTTAACATACTGTAAGGTTCTGTATTTATTTTCTTAGTCAACCTTGTGTTCTGTTTCTTTGTGTTCTGGAACGTAGCCCTGTTTCTTTGTGTTCTGGAACGTAGCCCTGTTTCTTTGTGTTCTGGAACGTAGCCCTGTTTCTTTGTGTTCTGGAACGTAGCCCTGTTTCTTTGTGTTCTGGAACGTAGCCCTGTTTCTTTGTGTTCTGGAACGTAGCCCTGTTTCTTTGTGTTCTGGAACGTAGCCCTGTTTCTTTGTGTTCTGGAACGTAGCCCTGTTTCTTTGTGTTCTGGAACGTAGCCCTGTTTCTTTGTATTCTGGAACGTAGCCCTGTTTCTTTGTGTTCTGGAACGTAGCCCTGTTTCTTTGTGTTCTTGAACGTAGCCCTGTTTCGTTGTGTTCTGGAACGTAGCCCTGTTTCTTTGTGTTCTGGAACGTAGCCCTGTTTCTTTGTGTTCTGGAACGTAGACCTGTTTCTTTGTCTTCTGGAACGTAGCCCTGTTTCTTTGTGTTCTGGAACGTAGCCCTGTTTCTTTGTGTTCTTGAACGTAGACCTGTTTCTTTGTCTTCTGGAACGTAGCCCTGTTTCTTTGTGTTCTGGAACGTAGCCCCGTTTCTTTGTGTTCTGGAACGTAGCCCCGTTTCGTTGTGTTCTTGAACGTAGCCCCGTTTCTTTGTGTTCTGGAACGTAGCCCTGTTTCTTTGTGTTCTGGAACGTAGCCCTGTTTCTTTGTGTTCTGGAACGTAGCCCTGTTTCTTTGTGTTCTGGAACGTAGCCCTGTTTCGTTGTGTTCATTGATTTCACCTGTTATTTACTCACCTGGTCTCATCAGCTCCATATTTAGTTCAGTTCTTTCTGTTTGTGCCTTGGTGAGGTATTGTTCATTTTGACTCTACTAAGCCTTTTCCTAGCTCGTTTGTGAGAACCAGTTATAGCCTTCAGTCCTAGTTTTGATTCACCTGCTTTATCACTGTCACCTGCCGGTGCAGATCAGAGATCAGTCCATTTATCTCTGTCACCTGCCGGTGCAGATCAGAGATCAGTCCATTTATCTCTGTCACGACTTTAGCTATGCTTATTTCCCTATGCTGCGTTTATTGTACTCATGACTCCTTTTTCTTCTATATTACAGACCATTTCCACGATCATGACTCCTTTTTCTTCTATATTACAGACCATTTCCACGATCATGACTCCTTTTTCTTCTATATTACAGACCATTTCCACGATCATGACTCCTTTTTCTTCTATAAAACAGACCATTTCCACGATCCTGACTCCTTGCAAAATAAGCCCTGTGTGTGTTAACTGTTTGTGAGACTGCCTTAAATCTCTCTGACCAGGAAAGGTGTTCAGTGGGTCACAAAACAGTCAAATAGGAAGGGTCTCCCTCATACCTTCATTCACTTCGTCACTGTCTTTATTGATCTGTGCTTGTATCACATATCTCTTGATGAGGCGTCTCATTATCTTCTGTGAAGTAGAAAAAAAAGAGTAAAATATGATTATTGTATAAGCTTGTATACAAATGAGTAAAGTATGCTATGCCTTATGGTGATGAAAACCTATGGAACTAAGCATTGTGACGTGAAAATACTACCTCTATAGGTCTACTTACCTGGTGCCGACTCGGACAAGCCAGACCTCCAGCAGTTGAATTCTTAGGATGATCCAACTGGAGGTTAAGACACAATCAAACAATACTTCATTAATAAAGTGTAAATTCAACAATTTATCACAAAATAAAAACAAGGGAAAGCTGCACTTTTCCAACAGGACACTAGAGGGCTCAGTACACAACAAAGTAAATATAGAGAGTTTCCAATATTGATCATTATATTTAGTCCAGTACAACTTCGTATACGGGTCTAGGAAACCACAGTATAGAGCCAGGACATACATCTATCATAACATCATCTATAGGCTGGATGACTCTGACACTGTGTCCATGTAGAGAACTTCATCCACAGACTCAATTGCTACGAGAGAGAACAAAAGAGCGTGAGAGAGAGAGGGCTAGGGACAGGGGGCTAGGGACAGGGGGCTAGGGACAGGGGACTAGGGACAGGGGGCTAGGGACAGGGGGCTAGGGACAGGGGGCTAGGGACAGGGGGCTAGGGACAGGGGACTAGTGAAAGGGGGTTAGGGACAGGGGGTTAGGGACAGGGGGCTAGGGACAGGGGGCTAGTGAAAGGGGGTTAGGGACAGGGGGCTAGGGACAGCGGACTAGGGACAGGGGGCTAGGGACAGCGGACTAGGGACAGGGGGCTAGTGAAAGGGGGTTAGGGACAGGGGGCTAGGGAAAGGGGGCTTGGGACAGGGGCTAGGGACAGGGGCTAGGGACAGGGGGCTAGGGACAGGGGCTAGGGACAGGGGGCTAGGGACAGGGGGCTAGGGACAGGGGGCTAGGGACAGGGGGCTAGGGACAGGGGGCTAGGGACAGGGGCTAGGGACAGGGGGCTAGGGACAGGGGCTAGGGACAGGGACTAGGGACAGGGGCTAGGGACAGGGGGCTAGGGACAGGGGCTAGGGACAGGGGGCTAGGGACAGGGGGCTAGGGACAGGGGACTAGTGAAAGGGGGTTAGGGACAGGGGGTTAGGGACAGGGGGCTAGGGACAGCGGACTAGGGACAGGGGGCTAGTGAAAGGGGGTTAGGGACAGGGGGCTAGGGACAGCGGACTAGGGACAGGGGGCTAGTGAAAGGGGGTTAGGGACAGGGGGCTAGGGAAAGGGGGCTTGGGACAGGGGGCTAGGGACAGGGGACTAGTGAAAGGGGGTTAGGGACAGGGGGTTAGGGACAGGGGGCTAGGGACAGCGGACTAGGGACAGGGGGCTAGTGAAAGGGGGTTAGGGACAGGGGGCTAGGGGGCTAGGGACAGCGGACTAGGGACAGGGGGCTAGTGAAAGGGGGTTAGGGACAGGGGGCTAGGGAAAGGGGGCTTGGGACAGGGGGCTAGGGACAGGGGGCTAGGGACAGAGGACTAGTGACAGGGGGCTAGGGACAGGGGACTAGGGACAGAGGACTAGTGACAGGGGGCTAGGGACAGGGGGCTAGGGACAGGGGGCTAGGGACAGCGGACTAGGGACAGGGGGCTAGTGAAAGGGGGTTAGGGACAGGGGGCTAGGGAAAGGGGGCTTGGGACAGGGGGCTAGGGACAGGGGACTAGTGAAAGGGGGTTAGGGACAGGGGGTTAGGGACAGGGGGCTAGGGACAGCGGACTAGGGACAGGGGGCTAGTGAAAGGGGGTTAGGGACAGGGGGCTAGGGGGCTAGGGACAGCGGACTAGGGACAGGGGGCTAGTGAAAGGGGGTTAGGGACAGGGGGCTAGGGAAAGGGGGCTTGGGACAGGGGGCTAGGGACAGGGGGCTAGGGACAGAGGACTAGTGACAGGGGGCTAGGGACAGGGGACTAGGGACAGAGGACTAGTGACAGGGGGCTAGGGACAGGGGGCTAGGGACAGGGGGCTAGGGACAGAGGACTAGTGACAGGGGGCTAGGGACAGGGGACTAGGGACAGGGGGCTAGGGACAGGGGGCTAGGGACAAGGTTATAAGGGATAATCTAAACCATAAATCAATAATGGCCAGACTATTTCCCACCAGTACGGTACTACCTACTTACTGTGTGTGTGTGTATATATATATATATATATATATATATATATATATATATATATATATATATATATAAATATAAGAGAGAGAGAGAGAGAGAGAGAGAGAGAGAGAGAGAGAGAGAGAGAGAGAGAGAGAGAGAGAGAGAGAGAGAGAGAGAGAGAGAGAGCGCACGATTGTGTGGTTCACCTTATTGAGCTCTGTATCCTCATTGTGACAGCTCTTGTGTCTGTTGAGAGCCTTCAGCATGAGGTCTCTTAGCCCCAGGACCAAGGCAATGATGGCCTTGGGACTGGGAACCAGGTTAAAGGGGACAGGTAATGTCCCACCTTCCTCAAAGTAGGAGAACCATAGCTTAGCCCGGGCAAATTTCCACTCTACATCAGCGTCATCCTGGGGAGAGGAGATGGGGGGAGGAGATGGGAGGAGGGGGAGGGGAGGTGGGGAGGCAAAGGGAGGGGAGAGGAGGGGAGGGGAGGGGAGAAGAGAAGGGAGGGGAGGGGAGGGGAGAAGAGAAGGGAGGGGAGAGGAGGGGAGGAGAAGGGAAGGGAGAGGAGGGGAGGTGGGGAGGGGAGGGGAGGGGAGGGGAGGGGAGGGGAGGGGAGGGGAGGGGAGGAGAAGGGAAGGTAGGGGTTAATGCAGAGAACCTACAGTTATGATTATAGCTACTGTTCCCTGAAGGAGGGAAATGAGGTACCACACAGCAATGGAGACATAAAATCACACACAACCCCGGGGGACACAAGATGAAAAGGCCCACAGCAGACTACCCAGAGTTCCGACCTGGCAGGAAAACCTGCGGTACCGGGTGTTTGCTAGCTGCCTAATGACCCTCTCCTGCCCCAGTCGAAAGCACCCTGCAGGTTACACTGGGAACAGTGACATCCAAGAGATAAAACCTTACAACAGTGTGTGGGGATGCCCAACTCACCTACCTCTCTTTAAACAAGGCCCAAGAAGCTGCCAGATCTCTGGTGGTGTGTGCACATTACCGTTAGGTAATTCCTGCCTTCTGCTGTCATATGTCAGACAAATAGCCTAGACAATCCAGTGGGAGAGACGCTGCTTACAAAACACTCTACCACCAGCCAGATTAGATAAACTGACACCCCTGGTCCGCTCATTTTACATGGTCAAGCTCGTACCGGACACAGGGCATGTAACCTCCGCTGCTCCTCAGAAACAAATGGAGGAGGTGAAAAGGGAAAAAGCTGAAAAGCTAGAGACTGTAGGACATAGTTATGACCTTAAGGGCGAAGGCCGCATTAGGACGCAACGTCACCAAGGGTGAACTTCATACAAGTGTGAGTGAATGGATAACGCGTGGAGATCCCCAACGCGCTGAGCCGAGGTCAACGACACGAGCAGGGTGGTCTTGTAGAAGAGGATCTTCAGATCCACAGACTCCATTAGTCCAAAAGGGGCCTCACACAGCACATCCAAAGCCAAAGCCAAAGCCAAAGCGGGCTAGGTTTAGAAACCGGCCTGACACGGCACACACCTTTTATAAACCGCACCGCCAGAGGATGAGCCCCTCAAGTGGCACCATCAGTTCCCACATGACACGCTGAAATAGCTCCCATATACACCTTCAGAGAACAAACCCCACTTGAAAAGCACCTTTAGGAACATTAAAATGTCCACCAGAGGAAAGGAACAATTCCTTTATTTTGGCACCTGCCTTTTATTTCCATACGACCCTCTAGTTGTGTCCTCGCGGACTGTTTAGTAGCAATACCGTTCAGAGGTTAACCCCTTGCCGTCATATTGGATCTTTCAGGAACCACTGATTCCAAATCTGCGACCAAGGTTGCGAGAGTTGCGTTGCCACGGGGCCTAAAAGGCGAATGATCTCCACGAACCAAGGTCATTCGGGCCAACGGGGAGCCACAAGGATCAATGACAACTCGTCCCGACGCACCCTCTCCAGCGTGGAATGAATCAGGTCTGAGGCCACTGGTTCACGAGAGCATCCGTTCCTAACAGAGATCACATATGGAGTAAAACAGTCAACGATGCTCATTTTCGGCCCTTGTCGGACATTTCCTATATCTGGGAAACCACCCAGGGGTGCAGCCGACTCCTCCCCTGGATTACATATCTGCACCGTGTTGAGGCGCCCGGGGAGATACGTCACCCGGAGCGAGGAAAAGTGTGTACTGCTCCACAGCAGGCCAAGGAGCAGGCCAAGGACAAGAGGAGGTGAGACCATACCCCTCCCTGTCTGTTGATATGGAGGCCATCAACCCCAATAGATCTTGTCATCGGCAAAACACGCAATCCAGCCGAAATTGGGCCAAGCAAAGCCGAGAAACCGGTCTCCCTCTGCGGGGACAACAATTCTCGACTGAGTCTAACTTGAGACCCAGAAACAGAATGCGCTGAGATAGAGGTAAACAGCTGCAGACACTGAACATGGGAAACCAGCCGAGAGGCAACGCCACCAGCTCCCTCGACTCCGCTACCACTTGCCAATCGTCCAGGTAGTCCAATATCCGCATAGGTACGAGGGAAAGCCTGAAAGGGAGGAACCAAAAACTCGTAGTCTATAGCCTCGAAACGGAACCTCAGCAACTTCCTGTGAGGGGGATATTTGTTCACATTAAAGTTTGCATCCTTCAGGTTGATGGAGGTGAACCAATCGCCCGGGTGCACTGACTGTTACAACCGGCTGTTCGTGAGCATTCTGAATTTGTAGATCCTGAGGTGTTCAGGGCACACAGGTCTAAAATTGGAATCAAAGTCCTGCCCCTTTTGAGAACTAAGAAATATCGGCTGAACCAGCTGTCAAGGGCCTCTCACATAGGAATCATTCTGATCACCTGCTTCTGGAGAAGGGAAGATATCTCCCTCATAACGAGAACAGTCGACCTAATGACGCTGTAAAAACATGGGGGACGCACAAGCAATTGTAGCCTGTACCCCGACGTCACTGTTTACAAAATCCAGGGCGACAAAAAAAATGAATCTTAACACTGTGGGGTAGAAACAATGTGTTTAAGTCTACTCTGATGTACCCTGATTGGCCCTGCCACTTTGGGGTACCGTTGTCACAGTGAATTAATTCATGCCTCAGGTTTATCTCCTGTGGAAGGCGGGGCTTCCAGTGAGTCACAGTGTTCGTTGGCCCTGTCAAGCGTGATTCTAATGTCCTTCAGTAGAGGGCGCTAGCACAAACTCCACACAGCTGTGTTGCAGTGAGTTGACCAACTGAAAAGGGAACTGAGTATTTAGAAACAATCAACTCTAAAACAACAACAATCAGTTTTATAACATAATTCCAAGCTTCCGGCTTTCATAAATAACCGTTTCCCTTTACATCCATAATAATTGTCCAGAGGTAAATACTAAAAGCATTGAGTGGGAGAGCCATAGCAACCTGATTGATATGGATGGCAGCCAATGTTTGAATCCCAAATGACACATTCTTCCCTATATAGTATCACTACATTTGAGCCGGGCCCATATGGCTCTGGTCTAAAGTAGGACACTTTATAGAGAACAGGGTGCCATTTGGTACACGGCCCATACCAGATCCAAACATCCTAATGCGACCCAACGGTGGAGAAGCTGCGGCCTCTAAACTGGATGAGAGAGGATTTCACTTTCTCTTCCAACCCTGTAAGTAGCTGCAATTACCATCGCAACAGACAATAATTCATTGAATTCATTTTTACTCAGAAGACAGTATTGAACTAAATCATTCTACAATGACCTTATCTATGTAGCTCAAAGCATTTGTAATTACCCAGAAGTACTTGGGGTGCATCCCAAATGCTACCCTATTCCCTATATAGTGCACTACTTTAGACCAGAGCCCTATGAACCCTGGTAAAAATGTAGTGCACTATAATGAGAATAGGGTACCATTTGGAACGTGGCCTTGCCATGCCTCCTATTAACCCACAGCCTCCACAGTATCAGACATCATATAGTAGATGGAAGCTGCAGTGCTGTATGGTGGCGCTTACATGTTATCTGATGGGAGATGAATTAACACAGCCAAGCATGCAGATGTAGCCTACAACAATATATCTACAAAATGGTGGCTTCACAATGGAGCCATGATGATTAAAGGAGCATACAGAACATGTTAAATAACTGGGTCTATTTGTGTGCCATTATTGTGTTGAATGTGGATTTGTATGCTCTAATAGTAAATAATATCCTTGTCCGAACCACAGTGGCTCATAGGAGCAGGAGCCTATCAGGATACAGCTTGATCTACCAGTACACCCCCTGGACAGGACACTAGTCTATCTCCTGTTACTGTAGTGAGGAAACTTGATGTACCAGGACACCCCCTGGACAGGACACTAGTCTATCTCCTGTTACTGTAGTGAGGCAACTTGATGTACCAGTACACCCCCTGGACAGGACACCAGTCTATCTCCTGTTTCTGTAGTGAGGCAACTTGATGTACCAGTACAGCCTCTGGACAGGACACTAGTCTATCTCCTGTTTCTGTAGGGAGACAGCTTGATGTACAGTACACCCCCTGGACAGGACACCAGTCTATCTCCTGTTTCTGTAGTGAGGCAGCTTGATGTACCAGGACACCTACCTGAACCAGACATGAGTCTATCGCAGAGCCTTATAGTAAATGGTCTACTAACTATACCCTGCAAATTCCTCATACAAGAGCAGTATAACATGTTAAGAAGTATCAAGACCAGGGCCTTATTACCTCTCTTTTCCCTAAGGGACAATCAATTATTAATTCATTCATTAGTTACCTCTATTTCCTGGAAGGAGTTATTGATCATGGCAATGAGCATGTTGAGCAGGACGATCACCATGGTGACGTTATAAACCCCATAAAGGATATAGCCGATATTCTCGATAAACTTATGGCCATTGTTGATCTTCACTGACTTGACTTCGGACAGGCCAAATATGGCCCAGAATAACGTCTTGAAGCTTTCCTCAATCCTGGAAGGAGCGAAAAGAGAAAGAGATCGGAGATCAATGTGTTAGACCTGGATCAGAATGTATTAGACCTGGATCAGAATGTGTTAGACCTGGATCAGAATGTATTAGACCTGGATCAGAATGTATTAGACCTGGATCAGAATGTGTTAGACCTGGATCAGAATGTGTTAGACCTGGATCAGAATGTGTTAGACCTGGATCAGAATGTATTAGACCTGGATCAGAATGTATTAGACCTGGATCAGAATGTGTTAGACCTGGATCAGAATGTGTTAGACCTGGATCAGAATGTGTTAGACCTGGATCAGAATGTGTTAGACCTGGATCAGAATGTGTTAGACCTGGATCAGAATGTATTAGACCTGGATCAGAATGTGTTAGACCTGGATCAGAATGTGTTAGACCTGGATCAGAATGTATTAGACCTGGATCAGAATGTGTTAGACCTGGATCAGAATGTATTAGACCTGGATCAGAATGTATTAGACCTGGATCAGAATGTGTTAGACCTGGATCAGAATGTGTTAGACCTGGATCAGAATGTGTTAGACCTGGATCAGAATGTGTTAGACCTGGATCAGAATGTATTAGACCTGGATCAGAATGTATTAGACCTGGATCAGAATGTATTAGACCTGGATCAGAATGTATTAGACCTGGATCAGAATGTATTAGACCTGGATCAGAATGTGTTAGACCTGGATCAGAATGTATTAGACCTGGATCAGAATGTGTTAGACCTGGATCAGAATGTATTAGACCTGGATCAGAATGTATTAAACCTGGATCAGAATGTGTTAGACCTGGATCAGAATGTGTTAGACCTGGATCAGAGTGTATTAGACCTGGATCAGAATGTGTTAGACCTGGATCAGAATGTATTAGACCTGGATCAGAATGTATTAGACCTGGATCAGAATGTGTTAGACCTGGATCAGAATGTGTTAGACCTGGATCAGAATGTATTAGACCTGGATCAGAATGTGTTAGACCTGGATCAGAATGTATTAGACCTGGATCAGAATGTGTTAGACCTGGATCAGAATGTATTAGACCTGGATCAGAATGTATTAAACCTGGATCAGAATGTGTTAGACCTGGATCAGAATGTGTTAGACCTGGATCAGAGTGTATTAGACCTGGATCAGAATGTATTAGACCTGGATCAGAATGTGTTAGACCTGGATCAGAATGTGTTAGACCTGGATCAGAATGTGTTAGACCTGGATCAGAATGTATTAGACCTGGATCAGAATGTATTAGACCTGGATCAGAATGTATTAGACCTGGATCAGAATGTGTTAGACCTGGATCAGAATGTGTTAGACCTGGATCAGAATGTGTTAGACCTGGATCAGAATGTATTAGACCTGGATCAGAATGTGTTAGACCTGGATCAGAATGTATTAGACCTGGATCAGAATGTGTTAGACCTGGATCAGAATGTATTAGACCTGGATCAGAATGTGTTAGACCTGGATCGAAATGTATTAGACCTGGATCAGAATGTGTTAGACCTGGATCAGAATGTGTTAGACCTGGATCAGAGTGTATTAGACCTGGATCAGAGTGTATTAGACCTGGATCAGAATGTGTTAGACCTGGATCAGAATGTGTTAGACCTGGATCAGAATGTGTTACACCTGGATCAGAGTGTATTAGACCTGGATCAGAGTGTATTAGACCTGGATCAGAATGTATTAGACCTGGATCAGAATGTATTAGACCTGGATCAGAATGTATTAGACCTGGATCAGAATGTGTTAGACCTGGATCAGAATGTGTTAGACCTGGATCAGAATGTATTAGACCTGGATCAGAATGTGTTAGACCTGGATCAGAATGTGTTAGACCTGGATCAGAATGTGTTAGACCTGGATCAGAATGTGTTAGACCTGGATCAGAATGTGTTAGACCTGGATCAGAATGTATTAGACCTGGATCAGAATGTGTTAGACCTGGATCAGAATGTGTTACACCTGGATCAGAATGTATTAGACCTGGATCAGAATGTATTAGACCTGGATCAGAATGTGTTAGACCTGGATCAGAATGTATTAGACCTGGATCAGAATGTGTTAGACCTGGATCAGAATGTGTTAGACCTGGATCAGAATGTATTAGACCTGGATCAGAATGTGTTAGACCTGGATCAGAATGTATTAGACCTGGATCAGAATGTGTTAGACCTGGATCAGAATGTATTAGACCTGGATCAGAATGTATTAGACCTGGATCAGAATGTATTAGACCTGGATCGGAATGTGTTAGACCTGGATCAGAATGTATTAGACCTGGATCAGAATGTGTTAGACCTGGATCAGAATGTGTTACACCTGGATCAGAGTGTATTAGACCTGGATCAGAATGTGTTAGACCTGGATCAGAATGTATTAGACCTGGATCAGAATGTGTTAGACCTGGATCAGAATGTATTAGACCTGGATCAGAATGTATTAGACCTGGATCAGAATGTATTAGACCTGGATCAGAATGTGTTAGACCTGGATCAGAATGTATTAGACCTAGATCAGAATGTGTTAGACCTGGATCAAAATGTATTAGACCTGGATCAGAATGTATTAGACCTGGATCAGAATGTATTAGACCTGGATCAGAATGTGTTAGACCTGGATCAGAATGTGTTAGACCTGGATCAGAATGTGTTAGACCTGGATCAGAATGTATTAGACCTGGATCAGAATGTATTACACCTGGATCAGAATGTGTTAGACCTGGATCAGAATGTATTAGACCTGGATCAGAATGTATTAGACCTGGATCAGAATGTGTTAGACCTGGATCAGAATGTGTTATAACTGGATCAGAATGTATTAGACCTGGATCAGAATGTGTTAGACCTGGATCAGAATGTGTTAGACCTGGATCAGAATGTGTTAGACCTGGATCAGAATGTGTTAGACCTGGATCAGAATGTGTTAGACCTGGATCAGAATGTATTAGACCTGGATCAGAATGTATTAGACCTGGATCAGAATGTGTTAGACCTGGATCAGAATGTATTAGACCTGGATCAGAATGTGTTAGACCTGGATCAGAATGTGTTAGACCTGGATCAGAATGTATTAGACCTGGATCAGAATGTGTTAGACCTGGATCAGAATGTATTAGACCTGGATCAGAATGTGTTAGACCTGGATCAGAATGTGTTAGACCTGGATCAGAATGTATTAGACCTGGATCAGAATGTGTTAGACCTGGATCAGAATGTATTAGACCTGGATCAGAATGTATTAGACCTGGATCAGAATGTATTAGACCTGGATCAGAATGTGTTAGACCTGGATCAGAATGTGTTAGACCTGGATCAGAATGTATTAGACCTGGATCAGAATGTGTTACACCTGGATCAGAATGTGTTAGACCTGGATCAGAATGTGTTAGACCTGGATCAGAATGTGTTAGACCTGGATCAGAATGTATTAGACCTGGATCAGAATGTGTTAGACCTGGATCAGAATGTATTAGACCTGGATCAGAATGTGTTAGACCTGGATCAGAATGTATTAGACCTGGATCAGAATGTATTAGACCTGGATCAGAATGTATTAGACCTGGATCAGAATGTATTAGACCTGGATCAGAATGTATTAGACCTGGATCAGAATGTGTTAGACCTGGATCAGAATGTGTTAGACCTGGATCAGAATGTATTAGACCTGGATCAGAATGTATTAGACCTGGATCAGAATGTGTTAGACCTGGATCAGAATGTGTTAGACCTGGATCAGAATGTATTAGACCTGGATCAGAATGTATTAGACCTGGATCAGAATGTGTTAGACCTGGATCAGAATGTATTAGACCTGGATCAGAATGTATTACACCTGGATCAGAATGTGTTAGACCTGGATCAGAATGTGTTATAACTGGATCAGAATGTGTTAGACCTGGATCAGAGTGTATTATACCTGGATCAGAATGTGTTATAACTGGATCAGAATGTGTTATAACTGGATCAGAACATGGTCGAACTGGATCAGAATGTGTTACACCTGGATCAGAACAAGTTAGACCTGGATCAGAATGTGTTAGACCTGGATCAGAGTGTATTATACCTGGATCAGAGTGTATTATACCTGGATCAGAGTGTATTATAAGCTGGATGCATAAGTGAACTTTAAACAAAATATATGATTATATATGATTATGTATCAAACAAAGCTGAATACTTCTAGACTTGGAATCCATCTGTACACAAATAGACAGTTTATATTGATTAGATAAGTATTCAACCCCCTGAATCAAAACATATTAGAATCACTTTTAACAGCTGGGAGTTTTTCTGGGTAAGTGTCCAAGAGCTTTCCACTCATGGATTGTGCAACATTTGGCCATTATTCTTTGAAAAAAATATTCAAGCTCTGTCAAATTGGTTGTTGATCATTGCTAGACAACCATTTTCAGGTCTTGCCATAGATTTTGAAGTAGATTTAAGTCAAAACTGTATCTCGGCCACTCAGGAACATTCAGTGTCGTCTTGGTAAGCAGTGTAGATCTGGCCTTGTGTTTTAGGTTATTGTCCTGCTGAAAGGTGAATTCATCTCCCTGTGTCTGGTGGACCAGGTTTTCCTCTCTGATTTTGCATGTGCTTAGCTCCATTCGGTTTCTTTTTTATCCTGAAAAACTCCCCAGTCCTTAACAATTACAAGCATACCCATAACATGATGCAGCCGTCACTACGCTTGAAAATATGGAGAGCGGTACTCAGTAATGTGTTGTATTGGAGTTGCCCCAAACATAACACTTTGTATTCAGTTCATTCTTTTGCCACATTTTTTGCAGTATTACTTTAGTTCCTTATTGCAGACAGAATGCATATTTTGGGTAATTTTATTATGTCCAGGTTTCCTTCTTTTCACTCTGTCAAGTAGGTTAGTATTGTGGAGTAACTACAATATTCGTGATCCATCCTCAGTTTTCTCCTATCACAGTTGATAAACTCTGTAACTGTTTTAAAGTCACCATTATCCTCATGGTGAAATCCCTGAGTGGTTTCCTTCCTCTCCTGCAACTGAGTTAGGAAGGATGCCTGTATATTTGTAGTGACTGGGTGTATTGATACACCATTCAAAGTGTAATTAATAACTACACCACGATCAAGGGGATATGTAATGTCTGCTTTTTTTTTTTACCCATCTACCAATAGGTGCCCTTTTTAAGATTTTTGAAAACATAATTCCACTTTGACATTATGCGGTATTGTGTGTAGGCCAGATAAAAATATAAATGTCATACATTTTTAATTCAGGCTGTTAACATAACAAAATGTGGAAAAAGTCAAGGGTTCTGAATACTTTCCAACGGTACTGTATGTATCCCATTTCCTCCATAATTACTCACGTGGTGAAGGCGTCGTTCTGCTTGGCTCCCAGGTAGTAGGAGTAGAGATTGAACATTCCAAACATGAAGGCCACAAAAACCATGATGAAGATCACCATGAACTTGAAGATATCTTTCACCGTGCGTCCCAGAGATATCTGCAGGGGCCCGAAACTCTCATTAGCTGGGAGGATGTAGGCGATGCGAGAGAAGCTCAATACCACAGCGATGGAATACAGACCCTCTGAGATGATCTGGGGGTCCGAGGGAACCCAGTTATTACGGGCTAGAGAGAGAGAGAGAGAGAGAGAAAGAGAGATACAGAGATTGTTGTATCATTCAGGACTTTTTCCATGGAGATGAGAAGTGTGGCTCAATCGCATGTTCAGGTAGACTGATCCCGTTGCCATCAGTTTGATGTGTCTTGTCTACATCCCATCACAGTGAAGGGATGGAGGTTCCCACACTGCTGTACTGAAATAGCCCTGTAGCAGAGCGGGGTCACAGAGGTCAACAACAGAACACTGACAATCACAGAGGGGCAAAAATACTGTAATCACTCTAACATATGTGACACCAGGAAATAGTAATTTAACATACAGTTGAAGTCGGAAGTTAACATACACTAAGGTTGGAGTCATTAAAACTCTTTTTTTAACCATTCCACAAATGTCTTGTTAACAAACTATAGTTTCGGCAAGTCGGTTAGGACATCTACTTTGTGGATGACAAGTCATTTTTCCAACAATTGTTTACAGACAGATAATTTCACTTATAATTCACTGTATCACAATTCCAGTGGGTCAGAAGTTTACAGACACTAAGTTGACTGTGCCTTTAAACAGCCTGGAAAATTCCAGAAAATGTAATGGCTTTAGAAGCTTCTGATAGATGATGTCAATTGGAGGTGTACCTTCAAACTCAGTGCCTCTTTGCTTGACATCATGGGAATATCAAAAGAAATCAGCCAAGACCTCAGAAAAAAATTGTAGACCTCCACAAGTCTGGTTCATCCTTGGGAGCAATTTTCAAAATCCTGAAAATACCTCGTTCATCTGTACAAACAATAGTACACAAGTATAAACACCATGGGACCACGCAGCCATCATACCGCTTGTCACGCCCTGACCTTAGTTGTCTATGTGTAGTTGCATGTCAGCACTCGTTGTAATTAGCTTCACGTACATTTTGTTATTTGTTTAGTGTTCTTCAATTATGAAAGAATGTATTCACATCACGCTGCGCCTTGGTCTCCTCACTACAGCAAACGTGACAGAATAACCCACCAAAAACGGACCAAGCAGTGTGGTAAGAGGGAGCAGCGGTCTTTGGAGAGTTGGACATGGGAAGAAATCCTGGACGGCATGGGACCCTGGGCAGGAGAATATCGCTGTCCTAAAGAGGAGCTGGAGGCAGCGAAGGCGGAGCGGCGACGCTACGAGGAGTTGGCTCAACGAGGCGTGCACGAGAGGCAGCCCCATCATTTTTTGGGGGGAGCACACGGGGAGTGTGGCAGAGTCAGGTTGGAGACCTGAGCCAACTCCCCGTGCTTACTGTGGCGAGCATGTGACTGGTCAGGCCCCGTGCTATGGGGTGATGCGCACGGTGTCCCCAGTGCACACTCATAGCCCGGTGCGCTATATTTCAGGTCCTCGCATCGACCGGGCTAGAGTGGGCATCCAGCCAGGATGGATGGTGCCGGCTCAGCGCATCTGGTCTCCAGTGCGTCTCCTCGGCCAGGTTATCCTCCGCCAGCTCTACGCACTGTGTCTCCATTGCGTCTGCACAGCCCAGTGCGTCCTGTGCCTGCGCCCCGCACGTGCCGGGCCAAAGTCACCATCCAGCCAGGATGGGTTGTGCAGGCTCTTAGCTCGAGACCTCCAGTGTGCCTCCACGGCCCAGTGTATCCAGTGCCTCGGCCAATAACTAACCCTCCTGTATGTCTCACCAGCCTGGTGAGTCCTGTGCCTGCTCCCAGAGCCAGGCCTCCTGTGTGTCTCTCCACTCCAGTGATGATCCATGGCACGAAGCCTCCAGTGATGATCCATGGCACGAAGCCTCCAGTGATGATCCATGGCACGAAGCCTCCAGTGATGATCCATGGCACGAAGCCTCCAGTGATGATCCATGGCACGAAGCCTCCAGAGATGATCCATGGCACGAAGCCTCCAGTGATGATCCAGGGCAAGAAGCCTCCAGGGGTGAGACAGAGCACGAAGCCTCCAGGGGTGAGACAGGGCACGAAGCCTCCAGCGACGGTCTCCAGCCCGGAGCCTCCGGAGACGTCCTCCAGTCCGGGGCCTCCGGCGTCGCCCTCCAGTCCGGGGCCTCCGGCGTCGCCCTCCAGTCCGGGGCCTCCGGCGTCGCCCTCCAGTCCGGGGCCTCCGGCGACGATCCCCAGTCCGGGGCCTCCGGCGACGATCCCCAGTCCGGGGCCTCCGGCGACGATCCCCAGTCCGGGGCCTCCGGCGACGATCCCCAGTCCGGGGCCTCCGGCGACGATCCCCAGTCCGGGGCCTCCGGCGACGATCCCCAGTCCGGGGCCTCCGGCGACGATCCCCAGTCCGGGGCCTCCGGCGACAATCCCCAGTCCGGGGCCTCCGGCGACAATCCCCAGTCCGGGGCCTCCGGCGACAATCCCCAGTCCGGGGCCTCCGGCGACAATCCCCAGTCCGGGGCCTCCGGCGACGATCCCCAGTCCGGGGCCTCCGGCGACGGTCCCCAGTCCGGGGTCTCCGGCGACGGTCCCCAGCCCGGGGTCTCCAGCGATGAGCCAGGGTTCAGCTCTACAAAGGCAGAGGGACCAGTGTAAAGATGGGGGGCGGCGTCCAGAACCAGAGCCGCCACCGAGGGTAGATGCCCACCCGGACCCTCCCCTATATGTTCAGGTTTGCGGTCGGGAGTCCGCACCTTTATGGGGGGGTACTGTCACGCCCTGACCTTAGTTGTCTATGTGTAGTTGCATGTCAGCACTCGTTGTAATTAGCTTCACGTTCATTTTGTTAGTTTGTTTAGTGTTCTTCAATTATTAAAGAAGAATGTATTCACATCACGCTGCACCTTGGTCTCCTCACTACAACGAACGTGACACCACTCAGGAAGGAGACGTGTTCTGTCTCCTAGAGATGAACGTACTTTGGTGCGAACGGTGTAAATCAATCCCAGAACAACAGCAAAGGACCTTGTGAAGATTCTGGAGGAAACCGGTACAAAAGTATCTATATCCACAGTAAAACGAGTCCTATATCAACCTAACCTGAAAGGCCACTCAGCAAGGAAGAAGCCACTGCTCCAAAACCGCCATAAAAAAGACAGACTACGGTTTGCAAATGCACATGGGGACAAAGATGGTACTTTTTGGAGAAATGTCCTCTGGTCTGATGAAACAAAAATAGAACTGTTTGGCCATAATGACTATCGTTATGTTTGGAGGAAAAAGGGGGAGGCTTGCAAGCCGAAGAACACCATCCCAACCGTGAAGCACGGGGGTGGGCAGCATCATGTTGTGTGGGTGCTTTGCTGCAGGAGGGACTGATGCACTTCACAAAATAGATGGCTTCATGAGGCAGGAAAATTATGCGGATATATTGAAGCAACATCTCAAGACATCAGTCAGGAAGTTAAAGCTTGGTCGCAAATGGTTCTTCCAAATGGACAATGACCGCAAGCATACTTCCAAAGTTGTGGCAAAATGTGATGAAAGAAATAATGATTTATTTCAGTTTTTCTCTCTCTACATTTCACATTCTTACAATAAAGTGGTGATCCTAACTGACCTAAGACAGGGAATTGTTACTTGTCAGGAATTGTGAAAAACTGAGTTAAAATTTATTTGGCTAAGGTGTATGTAAACTTCCGACTTCAACTGTACACACTATGTCTACTTGGATGGGGTCGAGGCAAACGGAGCATGAGCAGCAGCGTGTAGCATTTCCTTTTTCATTGGTCATGAAGTGACCTGATATGTTCTGCAGATTTTGCCTGGGAAAAGGTGCCTTTTTAATTTATTCTACTGTCATGAATAACATTCACTGTGATATTTTTTAGCTTGGGTGCCGGTTTCGTTCGGTTTGGCTTGACAATGAGCAATGGAGTTGGCAAGAGCACAATTTGATCAGGGACCCGTCTAGCTGGCAACAAACGGATCAGGGATCAGGCTAGCTGGCAACAAACAGATCAGGGAACAGGCTAGCTAGCAACAAACAGATCAGGGATCAGGCGAGATGGCAACAAACAGATCAGGGATCAGGCTAGCTGGCAACAAACAGATCAGGGATCAGGCTAGCTGGCAACAAACAGATCAGGGACCAGGCTAGCTGGCAACAACCAGATCAGGGACCAGGCTAGCTGGCAACTAACAGATCAGGGACCAGGCTAGCTGGCAATTAACAGATCAGGGATCCTGGGACCAGGGGGATCGTGGGACCATCTCTGGGACCAGGGGCCAGCTGGAGAACTCTGTCTCTGGGACCAGCTGGAGAACTCTGTCTCTGGGACCAGCTGGAGAACTCTGTCTCTGGGACCAGCTGGAGAACTCTGTCTCTGGGGCCAGCTGGAGAACTCTGTCTCTGGGGCCAGCTGGAGAACTCTGTCTCTGGGGCCAGCTGGAGTACTCTGTCTCTGGGGCCAGCTGGAGTACTCTGTCTCTGGGACCAGCTGGAGAACTCTGTCTCTGGGACCAGCTGGAGAACTCTGTCTCTGGGGCCAGCTGGAGAACTCTGTCTCTGGGGCCAGCTGGAGAACTCTGTCTCTGGGACCAGCTGGAGAACTCTGTCTCTGGGACCAGCTGGAGAACTCTGTCTCTGGGGCCAGCTGGAGAACTCTGTCTCTGGGACCAGCTGGAGAACTCTGTCTCTGGGACCAGGGTAATGTTGGACAGGTTTCTGTTTGCACTCACCCAGTCTGTAGTACTCTATCTCTGGGACCAGGGTAATGTTGGACAGGTTTCTGTTTGCACTCACCCAGTCTGTAGTACTCTATCTCTGGGACCAGGGTAATGTTGGACAGGTTTCTGTTTGCACTCACCCAGTCTGTAGTACTCTATCTCTGGAACCAGGGTAATGTTGGACAGGTTTCTGTCTGCACTCACCCAGTCTGTAGTACTCTATCTCTGGGACCAGGGTAATGTTGGACAGGTTTCTGTCTGCACTCACCCAGTCTGTAGTACTCTATCTCTGGGACCAGGGTAATGTTGAACAGGTTGGTATAGTGCTTGTTGACGTAACTCTGTGCTGCATACGCATGCCAGAACGCCATAAATCTAGTGATGAAGGATGTCACGAAAAGGCTCAGCATTCCAAAGTCTAGAAGATTCCATGTCTCCGAAAGATATTCCCGAGCCCCCTGGGACCAGATCTCCTTACACTCAGCCCAGACCATTCCTGGAAGAAGAGAGAGAAAACAACCACATGTCAGAAAGACATATCTGCCTCCCAAATGGCACCCTATGTATAGTGCACTACTTTGGACCAGGGCCCATTGAGCTCTAAATGGCACCCTATGTATAGTGCACTACTTTGGACCAGGGCCCATTGAGCTCTCCCTCTCCCTCAGGGATCTGGTCAAAATGAATGCATTATGTATGGCATAGGCCACCACGTGGGAGGAAGATATTGACTTTAATTTTTCCTCTAATACGAACAGACTAATGTGGTGCCAGTATATAAAATCAGATTAATGTGGTGCCAGTATATAAGATCAGATTAATGTGGTGCCAGTATATAAGATCAGATTAATGTGGTGCCAGTATATAAGATCAGATTAATGTGGTGCCAGTATATAAGATCAGATTAATGTGGTGCCAGTATATAAGAACAGACTCATGTGGTGCCAGTATATAAGAACAGACTCATGTGGAGCCAGTATATGAGAACAGACTCATGTGGTGCCAGTATATAAGAACAGACTCATGTGGTGCCAGTATATAAGAACAGACTCATGTGGTGCCAGTATATAAGAACAGATTAATGTGGTGCCAGGTTTTACGAACAGACTCATGTGGTGCCAGTATATAAGAACAGATTCATGTGGTGCCAGTATTTACGAACAGACTCATGTGGTGCCAGTATATAAGAACCGATTAATGTGGTGCCAGTATATAAGAACAGACTCATGTGGTGCCAGTATATAAGATCAGACTAATGTGGTGCCAGTATTTACAAACAGACTCATGTGGTGCCAGTATATAAGAACAGACTCATGTGGTGCCAGTATATAAGATCAGACTAATGTGGTGCCAGTATTTACGAACAGACTCATGTGGTGCCAGTATATACTAACAGACTAATGTGGTGCCAGTATATAAGAACAGACTAATGTGGTGCCACTATATAAGAACAGACTAATGTGGTGCCAGTATATAAGAACAGACTCATGTGGTGCCAGTGTATAAGAACAGATTAATGTGGTGCCAGTATATAAGAACAGATTAATGTGGTGCCAGTATATAAGAACAGACTCATGTGGTGCCAGTATATACGAACAGACTAATGTGGTGCCAGTATGTAAGAACAGACCAATGTGGTGCCAGTATATACGAACAGACCCATGTGGTGCCAGTATATAAGGTCAGACTAATGTGGTGCCAGTATATACGAACAGACTCATGTGGTGCCAGTATGTAAGAACAGACTCATGTGGTGCCAGTATGTAAGAACAGATTAATGTGGTGCCAGTATATAAAATCAGATTAATGTGGTGCCAGTATATAAAATCAGATTAATGTGGTGCCAGTATATAAGATCAGATTAATGTGGTGCCAGTATATAAGATCAGATTAATGTGGTGCCAGTATATAAGATCAGATTAATGTGGTGCCAGTATATACGAACAGACTCATGTGGTGCCAGTATATAAGAACAGACTCATGTGGTGCCAGTATATAAGAACAGACTCATGTGGTGCCAGTATATAAGAACAGACTCATGTGGTGCCAGTATATAAGAACAGATTAATGTGGTGCCAGGTTTTACGAACAGACTCATGTGGTGCCAGTATATAAGAACAGATTCATGTGGTGCCAGTATTTACGAACAGACTCATGTGGTGCCAGTATATAAGAACCGATTAATGTGGTGCCAGTATATAAGAACAGACTCATGTGGTGCCAGTATATAAGATCAGACTAATGTGGTGCCAGTATTTACGAACAAATTCATGTGGTGCCAGTATATAAGATCAGACTAATGTGGTGCCAGTATTTACGAACAGACTCATGTGGTGCCAGTATATACTAACAGACTCATGTGGTGCCAGTATATAAGAACAGACTAATGTGGTGCCAGTATATAAGAACAGACTAATGTGGTGCCAGTATATAAGAACAGACTCATGTGGTGCCAGTGTATAAGAACAGATTAATGTGGTGCCAGTATATAAGAACAGATTAATGTGGTGCCAGTATATAAGAACAGACTCATGTGGTGCCAGTATTTACGAACAGACTTATGTGGTGCCAGTATATACTAACAGACTAATGTGGTGCCAGTATATAAGAACAGACTAATGTGGTGCCAGTATATAAGAACAGACTAATGTGGTGCCAGTATATAAGAACAGACTAATGTGGTGCCAGTATGTAAGAACAGACCAATGTGGTGCCAGTATATACGAACAGACCCATGTGGTGCCAGTATATAAGGTCAGACTAATGTGGTGCCAGTATGTAAGAACAGACTCATGTGGTGCCAGTATGTAAGAACAGACTCATGTGGTGCCAGTATGTAAGAACAGACTCATGTGGTGCCAGTATTTACGAACAGACTCATGTGGTGCCAGTGTATAAGAACAGATTAATGTGGTGCCAGTATATAAGAACAGATTAATGTGGTGCCAGTATATAAGAACAGACTCATGTGGTGCCAGTATATACGAACAGACTAATGTGGTGGCAGTATATAAGGTCAGACTAATGTGGTGCCAGTATGTAAGAACAGACTCATGTGGTGCCAGTATGTAAGAACAGACTCATGTGGTGCCAGTATGTAAGAACAGACTCATGCGGTGCCAGTATATACGAACAGACTCATGCGGTGCCAGTATATAAGAACAGACTCATGCGGTGCCAGTATATAAGATCAGACTAATGCGGTGCCAGTATATAAGAACAGATTAATGTGGTGCCAGTATATAAGAACAGATTAATGTGGTGCCAGTATATAAGAACAGATTAATGTGGTGCCAGTATATATGAACAGACTCATGTGGTGCCAGTATATACGAACAGACTCATGTGGTGCCAGTATATAAGAACAGACTAATGTGGTGCTAGTATAAAAGAACAGACTAATGTGGTGCCAGTATATACGAACAGACTCATGTGGTGCCAGTATATACGAACAGACTCATGTGGTGCCAGTATATACGAACAGACTAATGTGGTGCCAGTATGTAAGAACAGACTAATGTGGTGCCAGTATATACGAACAGACCCATGTGGTGCCAGTATATATGAACAGACTCATGTGGTGCCAGTTTATACGAACAGACTCATGTGGTGCCAGTGTATAAGGACAGATTAATGTGGTGCCAGTATATAAGGTCAGACTCATGTGGTGCCAATATGTAAGAACAGACTCATGTGGTGCCAGTATGTAAGAACAGACTCATGTGGTGCCAGTATATAAGAACAGACTCATGTGGTGCCAGTATATACGAACAGACTCATGTGGTGCCAGTATATAAGAACAGACTCATGTGGTGCCAGTATATAAGATCAGACTAATGTGGTGCCAGTATATAAGAACAGATTAATGTGGTGCCAGTATATAAGAAAATACTAATGTGGTGCCAGTATATAAGAACAGATTAATGTGGTGCCAGTATATAAGATGAGACTAATGTGGTGCCAGTATATACGAACAGATTAATGTGGTGCCAGTATATAAGATCAGACTCATGTGGTGCCAGTATATAAGAACAGACTCATGTGGTGCCAGTATTTACGAACAGACTCATGTGGTGCCAGTATATAAGAACAGACTCATGTGGTGCCAGTATATAAGATCAGACTAATGTGGTGCCAGTATTTACGAACAGACTCATGTGGTGCCAGTATATAAGAACAAACTCATGTGGTGCCAGTATATAAGAACAGACTCATGTGGTGCCAGTATATAAGATCAGACTCATGTGGTGCCAGTTTTACGAACAGACTCATGTGGTGCCAGTATATAAGAACAGACTCATGTGGTGCCAGTATTTACGAACAGACTCATGTGGTGCCAGTATATAAGAACAGACAAATGTGGTGCCAGTATTTACGAACAGACTCATGTGGTGCCAGTATATAAGATCAGACTCATGTGGTGCCAGTATTTACGAACAGACTCATGTGGTGCCAGTATATAAGAACAGACTCATGTGGTGCCAGTATTTACGAACAGACTCATTTGGTGCCAGTAAATAAGAACAGACTCATGTGGTGCCAGTATATAAGATCAGACTAATGTGGTGCCAGTATTTACGAACAGACTCATGCGGTGCCAGTATATAAGAACAGACTAATGTGGTGCCAGTATTTACGAACAGACTCATGTGGTGCCAGTATATAAGAACAGACTCATGTGGTGCCAGTATTTACGAACAGACTCATGTGGTGCCAGTATATAAGAACCGATTAATGTGGTGCCAGTATATAAGAACAGACTCATGTGGTGCCAGTATATAAGATCAGACTAATGTGGTGCCAGTATTTACGAACAGACTCATGTGGTGCCAGTATATAAGAACAGACTCATGTGGTGCCAGTATATAAGATCAGACTAATGTGGTGCCAGTATTTACGAACAGACTCATGTGGTGCCAGTATATAAGAACAGACTCATGTGGTGCCAGTATATAAGAACAGACTCATGTGGTGCCAGTATATAAGATCAGACTGTGGTGCCAGTATATAAGAACAGACTAATGTTGTGCCAGTATTTACGAACAGACTCATGTGGTGCCAGTATATAAGAACAGACTCATGTGGTGCCAGTATTTACGAACAGACTCATGTGGTGCCAGTATATAAGAACAGATTAATGTGGTGCCAGTATATAAGATCAGACTAATGTGGTGCCAGTATTTACGAACAGACTCATGTGTTGCCAGTATTTACGAACAGACTCATGTGGTGCCAGTATATAAGAACCGATTAATGTGGTGCCAGTATATATGAACAGACTCATGTGGTGCCAGTATATAAGATCAGACTAATGTGGTGCCAGTATATAAGAACAGACTAATGTGGTGCCAGTATTTACGAACAGACTCATGTGGTGCCAGTATATAAGAACCGATTAATGTGGTGCCAGTATATACGAACAGACTCATGTGGTGCCAGTATTTACGAACAGACTCATGTGGTTTCAGTATATACAAACAGACTCTTGTGGTGCCAGTATATAAGATCAGATTAATGTGGTGCCAGTATATACAAACAGACTCATGTGATGCCAGTATATAAGAACAGACTCATGTGGTGCCAGTATATACGAACAGACTCATGTGGTGCCAGTATATAAGAACAGACTCATGTGGTGCCAGTATATAAGAACAGACTCATGTGGTGCCAGTATATAAGAACAGATTAATGTGGTGCCAGTATATAAGAACAGACTAATGTGGTGCCAGTATATAAGAACAGACTCATGTGGTTTCAGTATATACAAACAGACTCTTGTGGTGCCAGTATATAAGATCAGATTAATGTGGTGCCAGTATATACAAACAGACTCATGTGATGCCAGTATATAAGAACAGACTCATGTGGTGCCAGTATATACGAACAGACTCATGTGGTGCCAGTATATAAGAACAGACTCATTTGGTGCCAGTATATAAGAACAGACTCATGTGGTGCCAGTATATAAGAACAGATTAATGTGGTGCCAGTATATAAGAACAGATTAATGTGGTGCCAGTATATACGAACAGACTAATGTGGTGCCAGTATGTGTATCCCACATTTGGCATATTATATTCACTCTGCTATTGCCATCATAAAACGTAAGACACTCAAGATTAGCAGCATGGGTTGGAATGAGCTGGAGAGAAGAAGAGAGAACAGCAGCATGGGTTGGAATGAGCTGGAGAGAAGAAGAGAGAACAGCAGCATGGGTTGGAATGAGCTGGAGAGAAGAAGAGAAGACAGCAGCATGGGTTGGAATGAGCTGGAGAGAAGAAGAGATGACAGCAGCATGGGTTGGAATGAGCTGGAGAGAAGAAGAGAGAACAGCAGCATGGGTTGGAATGAGCTGGAGAGAAGAAGAGAAGACAGCAGCATGGGTTGGAATGAGCTGGAGAGAAGAAGAGAGAACAGCAGCATGGGTTGGAATGAGCTGGAGAGAAGAAGAGAGAACAGCAGCATGGATTGGAATGAGCTGGAGAGAAGAAGAGAAGACAGCAGCATGGGTTGGAATGAGCTGGAGAGAAAAAGAGAGAACAGAAGTACTGGCCTACAGTACAGCTACCTGAGGTGTGGTGGGCGTAACTAAGCAATCATATATTAGAGAGACTTGACTATCAAAGCAATGCTTTACATTCAATTAAACGTGTCCCCTTTCCCAGATCCCATCGACACAGACATAGTTGATTTCTTCCAGGATGTGTAGCATACATTTGGTATCAATCCACATTCTATTCTAACCCCACATCAAATGTAATGTCATTGCTTGTCTGCCATATAATGTAACAGAGACATGGCTTTAAGTTACATTTAAAGTTAAGTCTTTGCCAAGAACCCATCCAAGTAGACATAGTGTATATGTTAAATAACTATTTCCTGGTGTCACATATGTTAGAGTGATTACAGTATTTTGGCCCCTCTGTGATTGTCAGTGTTCTGTCTTTGACCTCTGTGATCCTCCTCTGCTATTTCAGTACAACAGTGTGGGAACCTCCATCCCTTCACATAATGGGATGTAGACAAGACACATCAAACTGACAGGATGACACATCAAACTGATGACAGGAAACAGGCAGGTTAGTATAGACTGATGACAGAGAACAGGCAGGTTAGTATAGACTGACGACAGGCTACAGGCAGGTTAGTATAGACTGATGACAGGCTACAGGCTGGTTAGTATAGACTGATGACAGGCTACAGGCCGGTTAGTATAGACTGATGACAGGCTACAGGCAGGTTAGTATAGACTGATGACTGAGAACAGGCAGGTTAGTATAGACTGATGACAGGCTACAGGCTGGTTAGTATAGACTGATGACAGGCTACAGGCTGGTTAGTATAGACTGATGACTGAGAACAGGCAGGTTAGTATAGACTGATGACAGGCTACAGGCTGGTTAGTATAGACTGATGACAGGCTACAGGCAGGTTAGTATAGACTGACGACAGGCTACAGGCCGGTTAGTATAGACTGATGACAGGCTACAGGCAGGTTAGTATAGACTGATGACTGAGAACAGGCAGGTTAGTATAGACTGATGACTGAGAACAGGCAGGTTAGTATAGACTGATGACAGGCTACAGGCTGGTTAGTATAGACTGATGACAGGCTACAGGCAGGTTAGTATAGACTGACGACAGGCTACAGGCCGGTTAGTATAGACTGATGACAGGCTACAGGCAGGTTAGTATAGACTGATGACTGAGAACAGGCAGGTTAGTATAGACTGATGACAGGCTACAGGCAGGTTAGTATAGACTGATGACAGGCTACAGGCAGGTTAGTATAGACTGATGACAGGCTACAGGCAGGTTAGTATAGACTGATGACAGGCTACAGGCAGGTTAGTATAGACTGATGACTGAGAACAGGCAGGTTAGTATAGACTGATGACAGGCTACAGGCTGGTTAGTATAGACTGATGACAGGCTACAGGCTGGTTAGTATAGACTGATGACTGAGAACAGGCAGGTTAGTATAGACTGATGACAGGCTACAGGCTGGTTAGTATAGACTGATGACAGGCTACAGGCAGGTTAGTATAGACTGACGACAGGCTACAGGCCGGTTAGTATAGACTGATGACAGGCTACAGGCAGGTTAGTATAGACTGATGACTGAGAACAGGCAGGTTAGTATAGACTGATGACTGAGAACAGGCAGGTTAGTATAGACTGATGACAGGCTACAGGCTGGTTAGTATAGACTGATGACAGGCTACAGGCAGGTTAGTATAGACTGACGACAGGCTACAGGCCGGTTAGTATAGACTGATGACAGGCTACAGGCAGGTTAGTATAGACTGATGACTGAGAACAGGCAGGTTAGTATAGACTGATGACAGGCTACAGGCAGGTTAGTATAGACTGATGACAGGCTACAGGCAGGTTAGTATAGACTGATGACAGGCTACAGGCAGGTTAGTATAGACTGATGACAGGCTACAGGCAGGTTAGTATAGACTGATGACAATATAGAGCCCTGAAATTCTATAGAGTCCCTGGTTTCTTTTTTATTATTCCCCTCTAATCATGGACTGATTTAGACCTGGGACAAAAGGTGAGTGCAATTAATGATCAGGTAAAAGAGAAAACCAGCAGTAGTGGGGACCTGGTAGGGTAAGAGTTTAACAGGAAACTATCAGTACTCTGAACCTAGTACAGTAAGAGTTTAACAGGAAACCATCAGTACTCTGAACCTAGTACAGTAAGAGTTTAACAGGAAACCATCAGTACTCCGGACCTGGTAGGGTAAGAGTTTAAATGGAAACCATCAGTACTCCGGACCTGGTAGGGTAAAAGTTTAACAGGAAACCATCAGCACTCCAGACCTGGTAAGGTAAGAGTTTAACAGGAAACCATCAGTACTCCGGACCTGGTAGGGTAAGAGTTTAAATGGAAACCATCAGTACTCCGGACCTGGTAGGGTAAGAGTTTAACAGGAAACCATCAATACTCCAGACCTGGTAGGGTAAGAGTTTAACAGGAAACCATCAATACTCCAGACCTGGTAGGGTAAGAGTTTAAACGGAAACCATCAGTACTCCGGACCTGGTAGGGTAAGAGTTTAACAGGAAACCATCAGTAGTGGGGACCTGGTAGGGTAAGAGTTTAACAGGAAACCAGCAGTAGTGGGGACCTGGTAGGGTAAGAGTTTAACAGGAAACCATCAGTACTCTGAACCTGGTAGGGTAAGAGTTTAAAAGGAAACCATCAGCACTCCAGACCTGGTAGGGTAAGAGTTTAACAGGAAACCATCAGTACTCCGGACATGGTAGGGTAAGAGTTTAACAGGAAACCATCAGCACTCCAGACCTGGTAAGGTAAGAGTTTAACAGGAAACCATCAGTATTCTGAACCTAGTACAGTAAGAGTTTAAACGGAAACCAAACCATCAGTAGTGGGGACCTGGTAGGGTAAGAGTTTAACAGGAAACCATCAGTACTCTGAACCTGGTAGGGTAAGAGTTTAACAGGAAACCATCACTAGTGGGGACCTGGTAGGGTAAGAGTTTAACAGGAAACCATCAGTAGTGGGGACCTGGTAGGGTAAGAGTTTAACAGGAAACCATCAGTAGTGGGGACCTGGTAGGGTAAGAGTTTAACAGGAAACCATCAGTAGTGGAGACCTGGTAGGGTAATAAGAGTTTAGCTGCTACTGTAAGGCTATTGGGAATAGTGTTATTTCTTTTATATGGGGGAAATAAGACAAGTTCTTTAGAATGGTCCACCTAATTATTTTTATTAAACGGGTTGTTTGCATCCTGGATGCTGATTGGTTAATATGCAGGAGTTGTGTCTCATAATTCCACTGTCCAGCAGCCAAGGCAGGAAATTCATAAAAAGCGTATACACATTATTTTTCCATGCTACTAATTTAATTTGCAACAGTTGGGGGTTGTACAGACATACTTGTTGGCCTCTACGACCTAGGTCCATGCCAATGATTTGTTTAGCATATAGTAACGTCGAATTAGTAGAATGATTAGAATTAACAACTGGGTCACAACAGGCGGGCCTGGAGGCCAGGTCATCTGATGCAGCACTCCATCACTCTCCTTCTTGGTCAAATAGCCCTTACACAGCCTGGAGGCCAGGTCATCTGATGCAGCACTCCATCACTCTCCTTCTTGGCAACACTCCATAACTCTCCTTCTTGGTCAAATAGCCCTTACACAGCCTGGAGGTGTGTTGGGTCATTGTCCTCTTGAAAAACAAATATAGTCCCACTGAGCGCAAACCAGATGTGATGGCGTATCACTGCAGAATGCTGTGGGAGCCATGCTGGTTAAGTGTGCCTTGGATTCTAAATAAATCACTGACAATGTCACCAGCAAAGCACCCCCACACAATCACACCTCCTCCTCCATGCTTCACGGTAGGAACCGCACATGCTGAGATCATCTGTTCACCTACTCTGCGTCTCACAAAGACAGAGGTTGGAACCAAAAAACTCAAATTTGGACTCATCAGAACAAAGGACAGATTTCCACTGGTCTAATGTCCATTGCTCGTGTTTCTTGGCCCAAGCAAGTCTCTTCTTATTATTGGTGTCCTTTAGTAGTAGTTTCTTCGCAGCAATTCAACTATGAAGGCCTGATTCACACAGTCTCCTCTCAACAGTTGATGTTGAGATGTGTCTGTTACTTGAACTCTGTGAAGCATTTATTTGGGCTGCAATTTCTGAGGCTGGTAACACTAATGAACTTATCCTCTGCAGTAGCGGTAACTCTGGGTCTTCCATTCCTGTGGCGGTCATCATGAGAGCCAGTTTCATCATAGCGCTTGATAGTTTTTGCAACTTCAATTGAAGAAACTTTCAAAGTTCTTGAAATGTTCCTTAATGAGTAATGATGGAGTGCCTTTTCTCTTTGTTTATTTGAGCTGTTCTTGCCACAATATGGACTTGGTCTTTTACCAAATAGGGCTATCTTCTGTATACCACTCCTACCATGTCACACCACAACTTTGGCTCAAACGCATTGAGAAGGAAAGAAATGCCACAAATTAACTTTTAACAAGGCACACCTGTTAATTGAAATGCATTCCAGGTGACTACCTCATGAAGCTCGTTGAGAGAACACGGACAAAGTGGAGTCGCAATTCAATGGCTCAGACACAAGACCTATGTGACCCTGTGGCAGGGTCTACAGGAAATCACGGACTACAAAAACAAAACCAGCCACATCATGGACACCGACGTCACGCTTCCAAACAAACACCTTCTTTGCTGCTTTGAGGATAATACAGTGCCACCGTCGTGGCCCGCTAACAAGAACTGTGCCCACCCCCCTCTCCTTCTCCGTGGCCGACGTGAGAAAAACATTTAAACGTGTTAACCCTCACAAGGCTGACGGCCCAGACTGCATCCCTAGCCTCGTCCTCAGAGCATGTGCAGACCAGCTGGCTAGTGTGTTTACGGACATATTCAATCGCTCCCTATCCCAGTCTGCTGTCCCCACATGCTTCAAGATGGCCACCATTGTTCCTGCACCCAAGAAGGCAAAGGCTACTGAACTAAATCGCCCCATAGCACTCACTTCTGTCATCATGAAGTGCTTTGAGAGACTAGTCAAGGATCATATCACCTCCACCTTACGGGCCACCCTAGACCCACTTCAGTTTGCATACCGCCCCAACAGGTCCACAGACGATGCAATCACCATCACACTGCACACTGCCCTATCCCATCTGGACAAGAGGAATACCTATGTAAGAATGCTGTTCATTGACTACAGCTCAACATTCAACACCATAGTACTCTCCATGCTCATCATCAAGCTTGAGGCCCTGGGCCTCAAACCCGCCCTGTGCAATTGGGTCCTGGACTTTCTGACGGGCCGCCCCCAGGTGGTGAAGGTAGGAAACAACATCTCCACTTCGCTGACCCTCAACACTGGGGCCCCACAAGGGTGTGTGCTCAGCCCCCTCCTGTACTCCCTGTTCACCCATGACTGCGTGGCCATGCACGCCTCCAACTCAATCATCAAGTTTGCAGACAACACAACAGTAGCGGACTTGATTACCAACAACGACGAGACACTCGGAGTGTGGTGTCAGGAAAACAACCTCTCACTCAACAAAACAAAAGGAGTTGATCGTGGACTTCAGGAAACAGCAGATGGGGCACCCCCTTATCCACATCGAAGGGACAGCAGTGGAGAAAGTGGAAAGTTTTAAATTCCTCGGTGTACACAACAACAAACTGAAATGGTCCACCCACACAGACAGCCTTCATCCGGAAGGCGAGGTCAGTACAGGTGCATCAAAGCTGGGACCGAGAGACTGAAGAACAGCTTCTATCTCAAGGACATCAGACTGCTAAACAGCAATGACTAACTCAGAGAGGCTGCTGTCTACACGGAGACCCAATCACTGGCCACTTTAATAAATGGATCACTAGTCACTTTAAACAATGCCACTTAATATAATGCCACTTTAATAATGTTTACATATCTTGCATTACTCATATCATATGTACACTGCTCAAAAAAATTAAGGGAACACTTAAACAACACAATGTAACTCCAAGTCAATCACACTTCTGTGAAATCAAACTGTCCACTTAGGAAGCAACACTGATTGACAATAAATTTCACATGCTGTTGTGCAAATGGAATAGACAAAAGGTGGAAATTATAGGCAATTAGCAAGACACCCCCAATAAAGGAGTGGTTCTCCAGGTGGTGAACACAGACCACTTCTCAGTTCCTATGCTTCCTGGCTGATGTTTTGGTCACTTTTGAATGCTGGCGGTGCTTTCACTCTAGTGGTAGCATGAGACGGAGTCTACAACCCACACAAGTGGCTCAGGTAGTGCAGCTCATCCAGGATGGCACATCAATGCGAGCTGTGGCAAGAAGGTTTGCTGTGTCTGTCAGCGTAGTGTCCAGAGCATGGAGGCGCTACCAGGAGACAGGCCAGTACATCAGGAGACGTGGAGGAGGCCGTAGGAGGGCAGCAACCCAGCAGCAAGACCGCTACCTCCGCCTTTGTGCAAGGAGGAGCACTGCCAGAGCCCTGCAAAATGACATCCAGCAGGCCACAAATGTGCATGTGTCAGCATATGGTCTCACAAGGGGTCTGAGGATCACATGCACATTTCAAAATCAAAAAGGATCAAAATGCACATTTGCCTTGGCTTTGACTCGGGCAGCTGTTGTAGGGATTTGTCACACAATAATTCTCGGGTTCTCAGGCATCATTGCTTAAATCTGAGAATGGCTCTAGGATTTTTTATAAATTGATGTGCAGCTTGGGGAAAGCTTTAAAAAGTGCCTTTGATCTACTTTGATACATGCAGATTACTGGAATTGTTATCGAGGTGAACCATTTGCTTCCTGTTATGGAGGTGAACCATTTGCTTCCTGTTATGGAGGTGAACCATTTGCTTCCTGTTATGGAGGTGAACCATTTGCTTCCTGTTATGGAGGTGAACCATTTGCTTCCTGTTAAATTCAATGTTATTAAAGGGTTAGTGCTAGCACCGCAATCTGATTGGTTACATTCTTGCCCTTAGAACAGCCTCAATTCGTCGGGTCATAGACTCTACAAGGTCTTTAAAGCGTTCCACAGGGATGCCGGTCCATGTTGACTCCAATGCTTCCCACAGTTGTGTCAAGCTGGTTGGATGTCCTTTGGGTTGTGGACCATTCTTGATACACACGGGAAACTGTTGAGCGTGAAAAACCCAGCAGCGTTGCAGTTCTTGACACAAACCGGTGTGCCTGGCACCTACTACCATACCCTGTTCAAAGGCACTTAAATATTTTGTCTTGCCCATTCACCCTCTGAATGGAACACATACACAATCCATGTCTCAAGGCTTAAAAATCCTTCTTTAACCTGGTCTCCTCCCCTTCATCTGCACTGATTGAAGTGGATTTAACAAGTGACATCAATAAGGGATCATAGCTTTCACCTGGATTCACCTGGTCTGTGTATGTCATGGAAGAGCAGGTGTTCTTAATGTTTTGTGTACTCAGTGTATGTGCGAGCACACGTCTGTGTGTGTCCATGTGTGTGTGTGTGTGTGTGTCTGTGTGTGTGTGTGTGTACATGTGTGTGTGTGTGTGTCCATGTGTCCGTGTGTGTGTACGTGTGTGTGTCCATGTGTGTGTGTGTGTGTGTGTGTGTACGTGTGTGTGCGTGTCCATGTGTGCGTGTGTGTGTCCATGTGTGTGTGTCCATGTGTGTGTGTGTGTGTGTGTGTGTCTCCATGTGTGTGTGTGTGTGTGTCCATGTGTGTGTGTGTGTGTGTGTGTGTACGTGTGTATGTCCATGTGTGCGTGTGTGTGTCCATGTGCGTGTGTCCATGTGTGTGTGTGTGTGTGTGTGTACGTGTGTGTGTCCATGTGTGTGTGTGTACGTGTGTGTGTGTGTGTACGTGTGTCCGTGTGTGTGTACGTGTGTCCGTGTGTGTGTGTGTGTACGTGTGTATGTCCATGTGTGCGTGTGTGTGTCCATGTGCGTGTGTCCATGTGTGTGTGTACGTGTGTGTGTACGTGTGTGTGTGTGTACGTGTGTGTGTGTGTGTACGTGTGTCCGTGTGTGTGTACGTGTGTCCGTGTGTGTGTGTGTGTCCGTGTGTGTGTGTGTCCGTGTGTGTGTGTGTCTGTGTGTGTGTGTCCGTGTGTGTGTGTCCGTGTGTGTGTGTCCGTGTGTGTGTGTACGTGTGTCCGTGTGTGTGTCCATGTGTGTGTGTGTGTGCGCGCTCGCTCACATGCGTATGTACTACAGAAAATACAAAATCATATTTATTATTATACATATTATTAACATAGTATATACAGTTTGTATATGACCTATGACCCAGGATATGATGAGTATCTCCATCCAGGTGAAGGGGGTGGTCGTCATCCTGAACAGCTGAGAGGGGTGGACCTGTACGGTCATGTTAGGGAGCAGTTTGGTACCCTGGAAGCGATCCGCTGCATTCATCACCAGCAGGCCCAGGAAGATGGTGAAGGAAGCTGCATGGGCCACGAACTTCAGGAAGGGACCACGGATTATCTTCCCCAGCTGAGAAGAAGAGAGAAGATGAATAGTACCCCTATGGAACCCCAGAGACCAGCAGGACAGCCATAAGGTAGATGAATAGTACCCCTATGGAACCACTGGGAATCCCAGAGACCAGGAGGACAGCCTTAAGGTAGATGAATAGTACCCCTATGGAACCCCAGAGACCAGGAGGACAGCCTTAAGGTAGATGAATAGTACCCCTATGGAACCCCAGAGACCAGGAGGACAGCCATAAGGTAGATGAATAGTACCCCTATGGAACCCCAGAGACCAGGAGGACAGCCATAAGGTAGATGAATAGTACCCCTATGGAACCCCAGAGACCAGGAGGACAGCCTTAAGGTAGATGAATAGTACCCCTATGGAACCCCAGAGACCAGGAGGACAGCCTTACGGGTTCGAGGGGCAACAAGTCGAGGGGCAACAAGTCGAGGGGCAACAAGTCGAGGGGCAACAAGTCGAAGGGGCAACAAGTCTCTAGGGTTTCAGCGCATCACAAAAGCATGATTCCAAATCACTTCCACTACAGGTATAAGCAGTGTACGCTGACCTTGCTAGTCGGTGCCACCCAGTAGAGCAGAGCCAGGACAGGCAGTCCAACAGCTACACCCAGAACTACCAGAAACTTGACAACGTTGGTCTGCTGTCTCAGTCCAGACAGGTTCTCGTACCAGATAGACATGAGTTGCTGCTGGCAGTTTGGATGGGCTATGAACTACGATGAAGGGATGAGAAGAGAAAGACAAGTAGACATTGTGGAGGGATGAAACTATGTGTCTCTCAATAACATATTAAAAAGTAAAACCTCATATGACCCCCCCCCCCCTCTCTTAACTTGGCAATCATTGCTGTTCTGTGTCCTATCGTGGCAGTGAGAAGCATCATTGCTCATCCAGACATTTGTTGAGCCACAACAACATCAACAGTACGTCTGCTGATAACAATTCTCCTCACCTTCTTCAGTTCATATTTTATTGCGAGCTTTAGTCTTATAAAGCTTGGTCTTCCATGTGGCTCATAGTTTTCACTGGCATCAATGTCCCCATTCAAGATGGCCTCCACCTCCTCCGTGTTACGGCACAGGTCCAGCAGTCCGACCACAAAGTCTTCACATTGCACGGACAGTTCCTTGTAATCTTTCTGTAACGGAAGAAAGAAACATTTAATGAAAGAAAGTGGTTAAAGGAGAGAACCTTTTCAACAAACGTCTACTTAAAAAGGGTACCGAGCTCCATGTGCCACCACAACTTATGGCCTGGTTCCTCTCTAGGTTTCTTCCTAGGTTCTGGCCTTTCTAGGGAGTTTTTCCTAGCCACTGTGCTTCGACACCTGCATTGCTTGCTGTTTGGGGGTTTTAGGCTGGGTTTCTGTACAGCACTTTGAGACATCAGCTGATGTAAGAAGGGCTATATAAATACATTTGATTTGATTTGATTGGGCTGTACCATACTGTTAGTTCTCAAAGGTCTGAGGGAAATACAATGACCCTGCATGAAATGTACTTCCTCACACTTAGCCTCCAGTCACACCCTATAGGCTATAGCCCTTCCAATCAGAAAACCATCATCATCAGCACAACATGAGAATAGAAAAGCTTAAAATCCAAACATCTTCAGGAGTGATTGGCAGAAAATTCCACATAAACAACTAAAACTAACACGATGGTTAAGAATGCTGTCTTAAAGCATTGTGACATGAGTTAAGAATGCTGTCTTACAGCATTGTGACATGAGTTAAGAATGCTGTCTTAAAGCATTGTGACATGAGTTAAGAATGCTGTCTTAAAGCATTGTGACATGAGTTAAGAATGCTGTCTTAAAGCATTGTGACATGAGTTAAAAATGCTGTCTTACAGCATTGTGACATGAGTTAAGAATGCTGTCTTAAAGCATTGTGACATGACAAACAGAACTGTTTCCTTGGAAACAACCACCATCTGTTGAAGTATGACAGAAATCAGCTAGTTGATGCTCGTAATGACTGTACAGCGCATTCGGAAAATATTCAGACCCCTTGACCCCCCCCAACTTTTATTTAACTAGGCAAGTCAGTTAAGAACAAATTCTTATTTACAATGACGGCCTACCCCGGCCAAACCCGGGCCAATTGTGCACCACCCTATGGGGCTACCAATCACGGCCGGATGTGATACAGCCTGGATTTGAACCAGGAAGTGTAGTGACGCTTCTTGAACTGAGATGCAGTGCCTTAGACCACTGCACCACTCAGGAGTCCAGCCTTATTCTAAAAATGATTAAATAAATACAAATCCTCACCAATCTACACACAATACCCAATAATGACAAAGTGAAAACAGGTTAGTAGAAATTGTTTCAGATTTATATATAAAAAATAAAAAAACAGAAATACCTTATTTACATAAATATTCAGACCCTTCGCTATGAGACTCGAAATTGAGCTCAAATCATCCTGTTTCCATTGATCATCCTTGAGATGTTTCTACAACTTGATTGGAGTCCACCTGTAAATTCAATTGATTTGACATGATTTGGAAAGGCACACACCTGTCTATATAAGGTCCAAGAGTTGACAGCACAGGTCAGAGAAAAACAAAGCCATGATGTTGAAGGAATTGTCAGAAGAGCTCCAAGACAGGATTGTGTCGAGGCACAGAACTGGGGAAGGGTACCAAAACATTTCTGCAGCATTGAAGGTCCCCAAGAACACAGTGGCCATTCTTAAATGGAAGAAGTTTGGAACCACCAAGAGCTGGCCGCCCGACCAAACTGAGTAATCTGGGGAGAAGGGCATTGGTCAAGGAGGTGACCAAGAACCTGATTGTCACTCTGACATTGCTCCAGAGTTCCTCTGTGGAGATGGGAGAACCTTCCAGAAGGACAACCATTCCTGCAGCACTCCACAAATCAGGCCTTTGCTGTAAAGTAGCCAGACGGAAGCCACTCCTCTGTAAAAGGCACATGACAGCCCGCTTGGAGTTTGTCAAAAGGCACCTAAAGGACTCAGACAATGAGAAACAAGATTCTCTGGTCTGATGAAACCAAGATTGAACTCTTTGGCCTGAATGCCAAGTGTCACATCTGGATGAAACCTGGCACCATACCTACGGTGAAGCGCGGTGGTGGCAGCATCATGCTGTGGGGATGTTTTTCAGCGGCAGGGACTGGAAGACTAGTCAGGATCGAGGGAAAGATGAACGGAGCAAAGTACAGAGAGATCCTTGATGAAAACCTGCTCCAGAGCACTCAGGACATCAGACTGGGGCGAAGGTTCACATTCCAACAGGACAACGACCCTAAGCACACAGCCAAGACAATGCAGGAGTGGCTTCGGGACAAGTCTCTAAATGTCCTTGAGTGGCCCAGCCAGAGCTCGGACTTGAACCCGATTGAACATTTCAGGAGAGACCTGAAAATAGCTGTGCAGTGACGCTCCCCATCCAACCTGACAGAGCTTGAGAGGATCTGTAGAGAAGAATGTGAGGAACACCCCAAATTCAGGTGTGCCAAGCTTGTAGCGTCATACCCAAGAAGACTCTAGGCTGTAATCGCTGCCAAAGGTGCTTCAACAAAGTCCTGGGTCTGAATACTTATGTTAATGTGATATTTTCATTTTTATGTATTTGCAAACATTTCTTAAAACCGGTTTTTGCTTTGTCATTATGGGGTATTGTGTGTAGATTGATGAGAGGGGAAAAAAACAATTTAATCAATTTTAGAATAAGGCTGTAATGTAACAAAATGTGGAAAAAAGTCAAGGGGTCTGAATACCTTTCGAATGCACTGTATCTGGAACAAGCACTGTACACCTACGTGTAGTCAAAGGCCACAGACATGCTAAACACAGGTCACATCAGGTACACCCACATCCTCACAAATATTCATTATGTACAAACACAGCTTCGTTTCAGACAAAAGTAATATTATTCATACAGTACTCCAGGCATGTATCCCAAATGACACCCTATTCCCTATATAGTACACTACTTCCTGGTCAAAAGTAGTGCACTATACAGGAAATAGGGTGCCATTCGGGATATACTCCAGGTTTCTATAGCAACAGCTTAACGTATTGCAGTACATTTTCCTGACCGCACTTCTGACACATTCAACAATCCGGCCACCTTTATTCTGCCTACCTGCCCTTATCATGCTCATCAAAATAAACAACACCTTACAGCAAAGACACTGAGTAAAGGGTTCATCAATGATAATGGGTGAATGATTTCACTATCCATTCTATTCCATGTATTTGTATTTATTATGGATCCCCATTAGTTCATGCCAAGGCAGCAGCTACTCTTCCTGGGGTTTATTAAGGATCCCCATTAGTTCCTGCCAAGGCAGCAGCTACTCTTCCTGGGGTTTATTATGGATCCCCATTAGTTCCTGCCAAGGCAGCAGCTACTCTTCCTGGGGTTTATTATGGATCCCTGTTAGTTCCTGCTAAGGCAGCAGCTACTCTTCCTGGGGTTTATTATGGATCCCCATTAGTTCCTGCCAAGGCAGCAGCTACTCTTCCTGGGGTTTATTATGGATCCCCATTAGTTCCTGCCAAGGCAGCAGCTACTCTTCCTGGGGTTTATTATGGATCCCCATTAGTTCCTGCCAAGGCAGCAGCTACTCTTCCTGGGGTTTATTATGGATCCCCATTAGTTCCTGCCAAGGCAGCAGCTACTCTTCCTGGGATTTTATTATGGATCCCTGTTAGTTCCTGTCAAGGCAGCAGCTACTCTTCCTGGGGTTTATTATGGATCCCCATTAGTTCCTGCCAAGGCAGCAGCTACTCTTCCTGGGGTTTATTATGGATCCCCATTAGTTCCTGCCAAGGCAGCAGCTACTCTTCCTGGGGTTTATTATGGATCCCCATTAGTTCCTGCCAAGGCAGCAGCTACTCTTCCTGGGATTTTATTATGGATCCCTGTTAGTTCCTGTCAAGGCAGCAGCTACTCTTCCTGGGGTTTATTATGGATCCCCATTAGTTCCAGCCAAGGCAGCAGCTACTCTTCCTGGGGTTAATTATGGATCCCTGTTAGTTCCTGCCAAGGCAGCAGCTACTCTTCCTGGGGTTAATTATGGATCCCCATTAGTTCCTGCCAAGGCTGCAGCTACTCTTCCTGGGGTTTATTATGGATCCCCATGAGTTCCAGCCAAGGCACCAGCTACTCTTCCCGGGATTTTATTATGGATCCCTGTTAGTTCCTGCCAAGGCAGCAGCTACTCTTCCTGGGATTTTATTATGGATCCCTGTTAGTTCCTGCCAAGGCAGCAGCTACTCTTCCTGGGGTTTATTATGGATCCCCATTAGTTCCTGCCAAGGCAGCAGCTACTCTTCCTGGGATTTTATTATGGATCCCTGTTAGTTCCTGCCAAGGCAGCAGCTACTCTTCCTGGGATTTTATTATGGATCCCTGTTAGTTCCTGCCAAGGCAGCAGCTACTCTTCCTGGGATTTTATTATGGATCCCTGTTAGTTCCTGCCAAGGCAGCAGCAACTCTTCCTGGGGACCAGCAAAATTAAGGCAGTTATACAATTTTAAAAACATTACAACACATTTCACAACAGATTTCACAACACACTAAGTGGGTGCCCTCAGGCCCATACTCCACTACCACATATCTACAGTACTAAATCCATGTGTATGTATAGTGTGTATGTGTGTGTGTGTATGCATGTGTCTGTACCTATGTTTGTGTTGCTTCACAGTCCCGCTGTTCCATAAGGTGTATTTTTATCTGTGCTGTTTGTAACTACACTGGTAGGTTGACTGATAACCTGAACCAGGTTGCAGGCACTAGTTACAGTGTGAAGCTTTCTCTTGAGTGGGAAGCCTGATGAAAGTCAGTCAATATTTAAATCCCCCAGAAAATATACTTCTCTGTTGATATCACATACATTATCAAGCATTTCACACATTATCCAGATACTGACTGTTAGCACTCCAGGTACAGGAAGGCATTACTGAAGAGCTCAGTGACTTTTAACGTGGCACCGTCATAGGATGCCACCTTTCCAACAAGTCAGTTTGTCAAATGTCTGCCCTGCTAGAGCTGCCCGGTCAATTGTAAATGCTGTTATTGTGAAGTGGAAACGTCTAGGAGCAATAACGGCTCATCCGCGAAGTGGTAGACCACACAAGCTCACAGAACGGGACCTCGGTTGAAACTCACTACCGACTTCCAATCTGCCTCTGGAAGCAACATCAGCACAATAACTGTTCGTCGGGAGCTTCATGAAATGGATTTCCATGGCCGAGCAGCTGCACACAAGCCTAAGATCACCATGCACAATGCCAAGCATTGGCTGGAGTGGTGTAAAGCTCACCGCCATTGGACTCACCATCTGGCAGTTCAACGGACAATTCTGGGAAGCCAGGAAAACGCTACCTGTCTGAAGTCATACTGCCAACTGTAAAGTTTGGTGGAGGAATAATGGTCTGGGGCTGTTTTTCATGGATTGGGCTAGGACCCTTAATTCCAGTGAAGGGAAATCTTAACGCTAGAGCATACAATGACATTCTAGAAGATTCTGTTCTTCCAACTTTGTGGCAACAGTTTGGGGAAGGCCCTTTCCCGTTTCAGCATGACAATGTCATCGTGCACAAAGTGAGGTCCATACAGAAATGTATGGTTGAGATCGGTGTTGAAGAACTTGACTGGCCTGCTCAGAGCCCTGACCTCAACCCCATCAAACACCCTTGGGATGAATTGGAACGCCGACTGCAGCCAGGCCTAATCGCCCAACATCAGTGTCCAAGCTCACTAATGATCTTGTGGCTGAATCGAAGCAAGTCCCCGCAGCAATGTTCCAACATCTAGTGGAAAGCATTTCCAGAAGACTGGAGGCTGTTATAGCAGCAAAGAGGGGACCAACTCCATATTAATGTCCATGATGGTTCACGGGCAGGTGTCCATATACTTTTGGTCATGTAGTGTATTACTCTAGACATATAGGAAAGCTGTTCCCATGGAGATATTACTCTAGACATACAGGAAAGCTGTTTCCATGGAGATATTACTCTAGACATACAGGAAAGCTGTTTCCATGGAGATATTACTCTAGACATACAGGAAAGCTGTTCCCATGGAGATATTACTCTAGACATACAGGAAAGCTGTTCCCATGGAGATATTACTCTAGACATACAGGAAAGCTGTTCCCATGGAGATATTACTCTAGACATACAGGAAAGCTGTTTCCATGGAGATATTACACTAGACATACAGGAAAGCTGTTCCCATGGAGATATTACTCTAGACATACAGGAAAGCTGTTTCCATGGAGATATTACTCTAGACATACAGGAAAGCTGTTCCCATGGAGATATTACTCTAGACATACAGGAAAGCTGTTCCCATGGAGATATTACTCTAGACATACAGGAAAGCTGTTCCCATGGAGATATTACTCTAGACATACAGGAAAGCTGTTTCCATGGAGATATTACTCTAGACATACAGGAAAGCTGTTTCCATGGAGATATTACTCTAGACATACAGGAAAGCTGTTTCCATGGAGATATTACTCTAGACATACAGGAAAGCTGTTTCCATGGAGATATTACTCTAGACATACAGGAAAGCTGTTTCCATGGAGATATTACTCTAGACATACAGGAAAGCTGTTCCCATGGAGATATTACTCTAGACATACAGGAAAGCTGTTTCCATGGAGATATTACTCTAGACATACAGGAAAGCTGTTTCCATGGAGATATTACTCTAGACATACAGGAAAGCTGTTTCCATGGAGATATTACTCTAGACATACAGGAAAGCTATAGACGGTTGCATGAAGCTGTGAAATGATTCAGAATATAATATAATAAAATAAATGATTCATGATGATCACTCCTCTCTTTCTCTCAGGGGAAAAGGTGTGGTTTAAAAGGGGATGCCACCACAGCAAATATATTAGAAGAACAACAACCTTATGGACCAGTTTTCCCAACAGAGATTGCGGAGTCCTAGACATTAAAAAACACTTCCAATAGAGTGTCGTTTTTAGGAGTAGGTTTAACCTGGGTCCGGAAAACCAGCTGTATATCTTTTGCCCACCTCTCATGACCAGACTCTGCAGTCATTTTGATCTTAATAAAAAACAACTTCTAATTTCATTAGCAAGGACACAATTTTGACATATAACAATTACTTGACGGGGTGAGTCATGCTTCCATTGCAGTACCTTAAACTCCTTCTCGATGTTAGCCAGGACAGCCAGCTCGTTGCTCAGCTCCAGGGCAGCCATCACAGGGTCTTTGCTAGAGAGAGACATGTAGGCCGGGCTGGCCAGGCCTTTATAGGCATTGATACGGGACCGAGAGTGGCTGAACGAGTCATGCTTCTGGTGGTAGCTGCAGGTGCCACACTTACAGAGGTAGTCGTGTGGTCGCGCGATACGGGCGTCCTTCCTCAGGAGGATGTGTACTACCTCGTACTCATGGCAGTGAGAGGCCAGGATGATGGGGGTGATGTCATGAGAGAACCGTGTACCATCCTCGTCATAGGAGAAGAAGTCGTCTTGTGTCTCTGCTTGGCCAGGACTGTTGACGAGCCTCTGTGTGTCTGCGAAGGACCTGTGACTCAATATAGCCTCCACTATTCTAATGTATCCTTTACTGATAGCCAACAGAAGAGCATCCCCTATCCTGGCCAGATTATCCTTATTCAGTAACAGCTCCGTAACCTCTAGATGCTCATTGGCCACCGCCAGCTGTAATGCATTCTGGCCCATGTAGTCCACACAGTTGACGTTGAGTTCAGGAAGTTCCTCCAGCATCTTGCGGACCCCGGGGATGTTGCCGTACTCCGCCGCGTCCAGGAAGCGCTCCTCGGTCAGGGATAGGCTGGCTGAGCGGGCGCTGAACATGTAGGCCGGCCCCCGCATGCCCAGCCTCCGTGTCTTGGCCAGCGTCTGTCGTAGCATGGTGTGACGGTCCTCATTGATCCATCTGAACATCCAAAACATACAGAGAGAGTTAGAGGCTGGTTAATGGTAGCCTGCACTCTCAGGTCAGAGAGAGTTTGAGAGGCTGGTTTATGGTAGCCTGGACTCTCAGGTCAGAGAGCTTTAGAGAGGCTGGTTAATGGTAGCCAGGACTCTCAGGTCAGAGAGCTTTAGAGAGGCTGGTTAATGGTAGCCTGGATTCTCAGGTCAGAAGGTTAGAGAGGCTGGTTTATGGTAGCCTGGACTCTCAGTTCAGAGAGAGTCTGAGAGGCTTACTTCTAACCGTAACTATGTTCATACTGCAGCCTTCTAACAGTAACTATGTTCATACTGCAGCCTTCTAACAGTAACTATGTTCATACTGCAGCCTTCTAACAGTAACTATGTTCATACTGCAGCCTTCTAACAGTAACTATGTTCATACTGCAGCCTTCTAACAGTAGCTATGTTCATACTGCAGCCTTCTAACAGTAACTATGTTCATACTGCAGCCTTCTAACTGTATGTTCATACTGCAGCCTTCTAACAGTAGCTATGTTCATACTGCAGCCTTCTAACAGTAACTATGTTCATACTGCAGCCTTCTAACAGTAACTATGTTCATACTGCAGCCTTCTAACAGTAACTATGTTCATACTGCAGCCTTCTAACAGTAGCTATGTTCATACTGCAGCCTTCTAACTGTAACTATGTTCATACTGCAGCCTTCTAACTGTATGTTCATACTGCAGCCTTCTAACAGTAACTATGTTCATACTGCAGCCTTCTAACAGTAGCTATGTTCATACTGCAGCCTTCTAACAGTAACTATGTTCATACTGCAGCCTTCTAACAGTAACTATGTTCATACTGCAGCCTTCTAACTGTAACTATGTTCATACTGCAGCCTTCTAACAGTAACTATGTTCATACTGCAGCCTTCTAACAGTAACTATGTTCATACTGCAGCCTTCTAACAGTAACTATGTTCATACTGCAGCCTTCTAACTGTAACTATGTTCATACTGCAGCCTTCTAACAGTAACTATGTTCATACTGCAGCCTTCTAACAGTAACTATGTTCATACTGCAGCCTTCTAACAGTAGCTATGTTCATACTGCAGCCTTCTAACTGTATGTTCATACTGCAGCCTTCTAACAGTAGCTATGTTCATACTGCAGCCTTCTAACAGTAACTATGTTCATACTGCAGCCTTCTAACAGTAGCTATGTTCATACTGCAGCCTTCTAACAGTAACTATGTTCATACTGCAGCCTTCTAACAGTATGTTCATACTGCAGCCTTCTAACAGTAGCTATGTTCATACTGCAGCCTTCTAACAGTAACTATGTTCATACTGCAGCCTTCTAACAGTAACTATGTTCATACTGCAGCCTTCTAACAGTAACTATGTTCATACTGCAGCCTTCTAACAGTAGCTATGTTCATACTGCAGCCTTCTAACAGTAGCTATGTTCATACTGCAGCCTTCTAACTGTATGTTCATACTGCAGCCTTCTAACAGTAGCTATGTTCATACTGCAGCCTTCTAACAGTAACTATGTTCATACTGCAGCCTTCTAACAGTAACTATGTTCATACTGCAGCCTTCTAACAGTAACTATGTTCATACTGCAGCCTTCTAACAGTAACTATGTTCATACTGCAGCCTTCTAACAGTAACTATGTTCATACTGCAGCCTTCTAACTGTATGTTCATACTGCAGCCTTCTAACAGTAACTATGTTCATACTGCAGCCTTCTAACAGTAACTATGTTCATACTGCAGCCTTCTAACAGTAACTATGTTAATACTGCAGCCTTCTAACAGTAGCTATGTTCATACTGCAGCCTTCTAACAGTAACTATGTTCATACTGCAGCCTTCTAACAGTAGCTATGTTCATACTGCAGCCTTCTAACAGTAGCTATGTGTTCATACTGCAGCCTTCTAACAGTAACTATGTTCATACTGCAGCCTTCTAACAGTAACTATGTTCATACTGCAGCCTTCTAACTGTAACTATGTTCATACTGCAGCCTTCTAACAGTAACTATGTTCATACTGCAGCCTTCTAACTGTATGTTCATACTGCAGCCTTCTAACAGTAGCTATGTTCATACTGCAGCCTTCTAACAGTAACTATGTTCATACTGCAGCCTTCTAACAGTAGCTATGTTCATACTGCAGCCTTCTAACTGTATGTTCATACTGCAGCCTTCTAACAGTAACTATGTTCATACTGCAGCCTTCTAACAGTAACTATGTTCATACTGCAGCCTTCTAACAGTAACTATGTTCATACTGCAGCCTTCTAACAGTAACTATGTTCATACTGCAGCCTTCTAACAGTAGCTATGTTCATACTGCAGCCTTCTAACAGTAGCTATGTTCATACTGCAGCCTTCTAACTGTATGTTCATACTGCAGCCTTCTAACAGTAGCTATGTTCATACTGCAGCCTTCTAACAGTAACTATGTTCATACTGCAGCCTTCTAACAGTAACTATGTTCATACTGCAGCCTTCTAACTGTATGTTCATACTGCAGCCTTCTAACAGTAGCTATGTTCATACTGCAGCCTTCTAACAGTAGCTATGTTCATACTGCAGCCTTCTAACAGTAGCTATGTTCATACTGCAGCCTTCTAACTGTATGTTCATACTGCAGCCTTCTAACAGTAACTATGTTCATACTGCAGCCTTCTAACAGTAACTATGTTCATACTGCAGCCTTCTAACAGTAACTATGTTCATACTGCAGCCTTCTAACAGTAACTATGTTCATAATGCAGCCTTCTAACAGTAGCTATGTTCATACTGCAGCCTTCTAACAGTAGCTATGTTCATACTGCAGCCTTCTAACTGTATGTTCATACTGCAGCCTTCTAACAGTAGCTATGTTCATACTGCAGCCTTCTAACAGTAACTATGTTCATACTGCAGCCTTCTAACAGTAACTATGTTCATACTGCAGCCTTCTAACAGTAACTATGTTCATACTGCAGCCTTCTAACAGTAACTATGTTCATACTGCAGCCTTCTAACAGTAACTATGTTCATACTGCAGCCTTCTAACAGTAACTATGTTCATACTGCAGCCTTCTAACTGTATGTTCATACTGCAGCCTTCTAACAGTAGCTATGTTCATACTGCAGCCTTCTAACTGTAGCTATGTGTTCATACTGCAGCCTTCTAACAGTAACTATGTTCATACTGCAGCCTTCTAACAGTAACTATGTTCATACTGCAGCCTTCTAACTGTAACTATGTTCATACTGCAGCCTTCTAACAGTAACTATGTTCATACTGCAGCCTTCTAACTGTATGTTCATACTGCAGCCTTCTAACAGTAACTATGTTCATACTGCAGCCTTCTAACAGTAACTATGTTCATACTGCAGCCTTCTAACAGTAACTATGTTCATACTGCAGCCTTCTAACAGTAACTATGTTCATACTGCAGCCTTCTAACTGTAACTATGTTCATACTGCAGCCTTCTAACAGTAACTATGTTCATACTGCAGCCTTCTAACTGTATGTTCATACTGCAGCCTTCTAACAGTAGCTATGTTCATACTGCAGCCTTCTAACAGTAACTATGTTCATACTGCAGCCTTCTAACAGTAGCTATGTTCATACTGCAGCCTTCTAACTGTATGTTCATACTGCAGCCTTCTAACAGTAACTATGTTCATACTGCAGCCTTCTAACAGTAACTATGTTCATACTGCAGCCTTCTAACAGTAACTATGTTCATACTGCAGCCTTCTAACAGTAACTATGTTCATACTGCAGCCTTCTAACAGTAGCTATGTTCATACTGCAGCCTTCTAACAGTAGCTATGTTCATACTGCAGCCTTCTAACTGTATGTTCATACTGCAGCCTTCTAACAGTAGCTATGTTCATACTGCAGCCTTCTAACAGTAACTATGTTCATACTGCAGCCTTCTAACAGTAACTATGTTCATACTGCAGCCTTCTAACTGTATGTTCATACTGCAGCCTTCTAACAGTAGCTATGTTCATACTGCAGCCTTCTAACAGTAGCTATGTTCATACTGCAGCCTTCTAACAGTAGCTATGTTCATACTGCAGCCTTCTAACTGTATGTTCATACTGCAGCCTTCTAACAGTAACTATGTTCATACTGCAGCCTTCTAACAGTAACTATGTTCATACTGCAGCCTTCTAACAGTAACTATGTTCATACTGCAGCCTTCTAACAGTAACTATGTTCATAATGCAGCCTTCTAACAGTAGCTATGTTCATACTGCAGCCTTCTAACAGTAGCTATGTTCATACTGCAGCCTTCTAACTGTATGTTCATACTGCAGCCTTCTAACAGTAGCTATGTTCATACTGCAGCCTTCTAACAGTAACTATGTTCATACTGCAGCCTTCTAACAGTAACTATGTTCATACTGCAGCCTTCTAACAGTAACTATGTTCATACTGCAGCCTTCTAACAGTAACTATGTTCATACTGCAGCCTTCTAACAGTAACTATGTTCATACTGCAGCCTTCTAACAGTAACTATGTTCATACTGCAGCCTTCTAACTGTATGTTCATACTGCAGCCTTCTAACAGTAGCTATGTTCATACTGCAGCCTTCTAACTGTAGCTATGTGTTCATACTGCAGCCTTCTAACAGTAACTATGTTCATACTGCAGCCTTCTAACAGTAACTATGTTCATACTGCAGCCTTCTAACTGTAACTATGTTCATACTGCAGCCTTCTAACAGTAACTATGTTCATACTGCAGCCTTCTAACTGTATGTTCATACTGCAGCCTTCTAACAGTAACTATGTTCATACTGCAGCCTTCTAACAGTAACTATGTTCATACTGCAGCCTTCTAACAGTAACTATGTTCATACTGCAGCCTTCTAACAGTAACTATGTTCATACTGCAGCCTTCTAACAGTAACTATGTTCATACTGCAGCCTTCTAACAGTAACTATGTTCATACTGCAGCCTTCTAACAGTAACTATGTTCATACTGCAGCCTTCTAACTGTATGTTCATACTGCAGCCTTCTAACAGTAACTATGTTCATACTGCAGCCTTCTAACAGTAACTATGTTCATACTGCAGCCTTCTAACAGTAACTATGTTCATACTGCAGCCTTCTAACAGTAGCTATGTTCATACTGCAGCCTTCTAACAGTAACTATGTTCATACTGCAGCCTTCTAACAGTAGCTATGTTCATACTGCAGCCTTCTAACAGTAGCTATGTGTTCATACTGCAGCCTTCTAACAGTAACTATGTTCATACTGCAGCCTTCTAACAGTAACTATGTTCATACTGCAGCCTTCTAACTGTAACTATGTTCATACTGCAGCCTTCTAACAGTAACTATGTTCATACTGCAGCCTTCTAACTGTATGTTCATACTGCAGCCTTCTAACAGTAGCTATGTTCATACTGCAGCCTTCTAACAGTAACTATGTTCATACTGCAGCCTTCTAACAGTAGCTATGTTCATACTGCAGCCTTCTAACTGTATGTTCATACTGCAGCCTTCTAACAGTAACTATGTTCATACTGCAGCCTTCTAACAGTAGCTATGTTCATACTGCAGCCTTCTAACAGTAACTATGTTCATACTGCAGCCTTCTAACAGTAACTATGTTCATACTGCAGCCTTCTAACTGTAACTATGTTCATACTGCAGCCTTCTAACAGTAACTATGTTCATACTGCAGCCTTCTAACAGTAACTATGTTCATACTGCAGCCTTCTAACAGTAACTATGTTCATACTGCAGCCTTCTAACTGTAACTATGTTCATACTGCAGCCTTCTAACAGTAACTATGTTCATACTGCAGCCTTCTAACAGTAACTATGTTCATACTGCAGCCTTCTAACAGTAGCTATGTTCATACTGCAGCCTTCTAACTGTATGTTCATACTGCAGCCTTCTAACAGTAGCTATGTTCATACTGCAGCCTTCTAACAGTAACTATGTTCATACTGCAGCCTTCTAACAGTAGCTATGTTCATACTGCAGCCTTCTAACAGTAACTATGTTCATACTGCAGCCTTCTAACAGTATGTTCATACTGCAGCCTTCTAACAGTAGCTATGTTCATACTGCAGCCTTCTAACAGTAACTATGTTCATACTGCAGCCTTCTAACAGTAACTATGTTCATACTGCAGCCTTCTAACAGTAACTATGTTCATACTGCAGCCTTCTAACAGTAGCTATGTTCATACTGCAGCCTTCTAACAGTAGCTATGTTCATACTGCAGCCTTCTAACTGTATGTTCATACTGCAGCCTTCTAACAGTAGCTATGTTCATACTGCAGCCTTCTAACAGTAACTATGTTCATACTGCAGCCTTCTAACAGTAACTATGTTCATACTGCAGCCTTCTAACAGTAACTATGTTCATACTGCAGCCTTCTAACAGTAACTATGTTCATACTGCAGCCTTCTAACAGTAACTATGTTCATACTGCAGCCTTCTAACTGTATGTTCATACTGCAGCCTTCTAACAGTAACTATGTTCATACTGCAGCCTTCTAACAGTAACTATGTTCATACTGCAGCCTTCTAACAGTAACTATGTTCATACTGCAGCCTTCTAACAGTAGCTATGTTCATACTGCAGCCTTCTAACAGTAACTATGTTCATACTGCAGCCTTCTAACAGTAGCTATGTTCATACTGCAGCCTTCTAACAGTAGCTATGTGTTCATACTGCAGCCTTCTAACAGTAACTATGTTCATACTGCAGCCTTCTAACAGTAACTATGTTCATACTGCAGCCTTCTAACTGTAACTATGTTCATACTGCAGCCTTCTAACAGTAACTATGTTCATACTGCAGCCTTCTAACTGTATGTTCATACTGCAGCCTTCTAACAGTAGCTATGTTCATACTGCAGCCTTCTAACAGTAACTATGTTCATACTGCAGCCTTCTAACAGTAGCTATGTTCATACTGCAGCCTTCTAACTGTATGTTCATACTGCAGCCTTCTAACAGTAACTATGTTCATACTGCAGCCTTCTAACAGTAACTATGTTCATACTGCAGCCTTCTAACTGTATGTTCATACTGCAGCCTTCTAACAGTAACTATGTTCATACTGCAGCCTTCTAACAGTAACTATGTTCATACTGCAGCCTTCTAACAGTAACTATGTTCATACTGCAGCCTTCTAACAGTAACTATGTTCATACTGCAGCCTTCTAACAGTAGCTATGTTCATACTGCAGCCTTCTAACAGTAGCTATGTTCATACTGCAGCCTTCTAACTGTATGTTCATACTGCAGCCTTCTAACAGTAGCTATGTTCATACTGCAGCCTTCTAACAGTAACTATGTTCATACTGCAGCCTTCTAACAGTAACTATGTTCATACTGCAGCCTTCTAACAGTAACTATGTTCATACTGCAGCCTTCTAACAGTAACTATGTTCATACTGCAGCCTTCTAACAGTAACTATGTTCATACTGCAGCCTTCTAACAGTAACTATGTTCATACTGCAGCCTTCTAACTGTATGTTCATACTGCAGCCTTCTAACAGTAGCTATGTTCATACTGCAGCCTTCTAACTGTAGCTATGTGTTCATACTGCAGCCTTCTAACAGTAACTATGTTCATACTGCAGCCTTCTAACAGTAACTATGTTCATACTGCAGCCTTCTAACTGTAACTATGTTCATACTGCAGCCTTCTAACAGTAACTATGTTCATACTGCAGCCTTCTAACTGTATGTTCATACTGCAGCCTTCTAACAGTAACTATGTTCATACTGCAGCCTTCTAACAGTAACTATGTTCATACTGCAGCCTTCTAACAGTAACTATGTTCATACTGCAGCCTTCTAACAGTAACTATGTTCATACTGCAGCCTTCTAACAGTAACTATGTTCATACTGCAGCCTTCTAACAGTAACTATGTTCATACTGCAGCCTTCTAACTGTATGTTCATACTGCAGCCTTCTAACAGTAACTATGTTCATACTGCAGCCTTCTAACAGTAACTATGTTCATACTGCAGCCTTCTAACAGTAACTATGTTCATACTGCAGCCTTCTAACAGTAACTATGTTCATACTGCAGCCTTCTAACAGTAGCTATGTTCATACTGCAGCCTTCTAACAGTAGCTATGTGTTCATACTGCAGCCTTCTAACAGTAACTATGTTCATACTGCAGCCTTCTAACAGTAACTATGTTCATACTGCAGCCTTCTAACTGTAACTATGTTCATACTGCAGCCTTCTAACAGTAACTATGTTCATACTGCAGCCTTCTAACTGTATGTTCATACTGCAGCCTTCTAACAGTAGCTATGTTCATACTGCAGCCTTCTAACAGTAACTATGTTCATACTGCAGCCTTCTAACAGTAGCTATGTTCATACTGCAGCCTTCTAACTGTATGTTCATACTGCAGCCTTCTAACAGTAACTATGTTCATACTGCAGCCTTCTAACAGTAACTATGTTCATACTGCAGCCTTCTAACTGTATGTTCATACTGCAGCCTTCTAACAGTAACTATGTTCATACTGCAGCCTTCTAACAGTAACTATGTTCATACTGCAGCCTTCTAACAGTAACTATGTTCATACTGCAGCCTTCTAACAGTAGCTATGTTCATACTGCAGCCTTCTAACAGTAGCTATGTTCATACTGCAGCCTTCTAACTGTATGTTCATACTGCAGCCTTCTAACAGTAGCTATGTTCATACTGCAGCCTTCTAACAGTAACTATGTTCATACTGCAGCCTTCTAACAGTAACTATGTTCATACTGCAGCCTTCTAACAGTAACTATGTTCATACTGCAGCCTTCTAACAGTAACTATGTTCATACTGCAGCCTTCTAACAGTAACTATGTTCATACTGCAGCCTTCTAACAGTAACTATGTTCATACTGCAGCCTTCTAACAGTAACTATGTTCATACTGCAGCCTTCTAACTGTATGTTCATACTGCAGCCTTCTAACAGTAGCTATGTTCATACTGCAGCCTTCTAACTGTAGCTATGTGTTCATACTGCAGCCTTCTAACAGTAACTATGTTCATACTGCAGCCTTCTAACAGTAACTATGTTCATACTGCAGCCTTCTAACTGTAACTATGTTCATACTGCAGCCTTCTAACAGTAACTATGTTCATACTGCAGCCTTCTAACAGTAACTATGTTCATACTGCAGCCTTCTAACAGTAACTATGTTCATACTGCAGCCTTCTAACAGTAACTATGTTCATACTGCAGCCTTCTAACAGTAACTATGTTCATACTGCAGCCTTCTAACAGTAACTATGTTCATACTGCAGCCTTCTAACAGTAACTATGTTCATACTGCAGCCTTCTAACTGTATGTTCATACTGCAGCCTTCTAACAGTAGCTATGTTCATACTGCAGCCTTCTAACAGTAACTATGTTCATACTGCAGCCTTCTAACAGTAACTATGTTCATACTGCAGCCTTCTAACAGTAACTATGTTCATACTGCAGCCTTCTAACAGTAGCTATGTTCATACTGCAGCCTTCTAACAGTAGCTATGTGTTCATACTGCAGCCTTCTAACTGTAACTATGTTCATACTGCAGCCTTCTAACAGTAACTATGTTCATACTGCAGCCTTCTAACAGTAACTATGTTCATACTGCAGCCTTCTAACAGTAACTATGTTCATACTGCAGCCTTCTAACAGTAACTATGTTCATACTGCAGCCATCTAACAGTAGCTATGTTCATACTGCAGCCTTCTAACAGTATGTTCATACTGCAGCCTTCTAACAGTAACTATGTTCATACTGCAGCCTTCTAACAGTAACTATGTTCATACTGCAGCCTTCTAACAGTAGCTATGTTCATACTGCAGCCTTCTAACTGTAACTATGTTCATACTGCAGCCTTCTAACAGTAACTATGTTCATACTGCAGCCTTCTAACAGTAGCTATGTTCATACTGCAGCCTTCTAACAGTAACTATGTTCATACTGCAGCCTTCTAACAGTAACTATGTTCATACTGCAGCCTTCTAACAGTAACTATGTTCATACTGCAGCCTTCTAACAGTAGCTATGTTCATACTGCAGCCTTCTAACAGTAACTATGTTCATACTGCAGCCTTCTAACAGTAACTATGTTCATACTGCAGCCTTCTAACAGTAGCTATGTTCATACTGCAGCCTTCTAACAGTAACTATGTTCATACTGCAGCCTTCTAACAGTAACTATGTTCATACTGCAGCCTTCTAACAGTAACTATGTTCATACTGCAGCCTTCTAACAGTAGCTATGTTCATACTGCAGCCTTCTAACAGTAACTATGTTCATACTGCAGCCTTCTAACTGTAACTATGTTCATACTGCAGCCTTCTAACAGTAACTATGTTCACTTTATGTCCAAACCTCTCTGCTCAGGCTCTGTGTAACAAACTGTCCTGTTAATGCTTTAATTGGGGCCAACAGTAGGATGCATTTCAAATGGCACCCTATATCATGACACAAGGCAAGACCCAGATGCAGACACAGGAGGCAGATGGTTGGAGTCTTACCCTACTGGACTAATAAATATTTTAAGGCAAGAGAATGGTCGTGGACTGACAGAAGGGTCAAAACCAGTTCATAGTCCAAAAAGGTCCGAAGGGCAGGCAGGATGATCAGGCAGGCGGGAAAGTAGTCCAGAGTCAGGCAGGGGTCAAAACCGGGAAGACTAGCAAAAAGAGAATAGCAAAAGGAGTACGGGAAAAACACGCTGGTTGACATGACTAACATACAAGACGAACTGGCACAAAGAGACAGGAAACAGGGTTAAATACACTGGTACAGCGAGACAGGAAACACAGGGATAAATACACTGGTACAGAGAGACAGGAAACACAGGGATAAATACACTGGTACAGAGAGACAGGAAACACAGGGATAAATACACTGGTACAGAGAGACAGGAAACACAGGGATAAATACACTGGTACAGGGAGACAGGAAACACAGGGATAAATACACTGGTACAGAGAGACAGGAAACACAGGGATAAATACACTGGTACAGAGAGACAGGAAACACAGGGATAAATACACTGGTACAGAGAGACAGGAAACACAGGGATAAATACACTGGTACAGAGAGACAGGAAACACAGGGATAAATACACTGGTACAGAGAGACAGGAAACACAGGGATAAATACACTGGTACAGAGAGACAGGAAACACAGGGATAAATACACTGGTACAGAGAGACAGGAAACACAGGGATAAATACACTGGTACAGAGAGACAGGAAACACAGGGATAAATACACTGGTACAGAGAGACAGGAAACACAGGGATAAATACACTGGTACAGAGAGACAGGACACACAGGAATAAATACACTGGTACAGAGAGACAGGAAACATAGGGATAAATACACTGGTACAGAGAGACAGGAAACACAGGGATAAATACACTGGTACAGAGAGACAGGAAACACAGGGATAAATACACTGGTACAGTGAGACAGGAAACACAGGGATAAATACACTGGTACAGAGAGACAGGAAACACAGGGATAAATACACTGGTACAGAGAGACAGGAAACACAGGGATAAATACACTGGTACAGAGAGACAGGAAACAGGGATAAATACACTGGTACAGAGAGACAGGACACACAGGAATAAATACACTGGTACAGAGAGACAGGAAACATAGGGATAAATACACTGGTACAGAGAGACAGGAAACACAGGGATAAATACACTGGTACAGGGAGACAGGAAACACAGGGATAAATACACTGGCACAGAGAGACAGGAAACACAGGGATAAATACACTGGTACAGAGAGACAGGAAACACAGGGATAAATACACTGGCAGAGAGAGACAGGAAACACAGGGATAAATACACTGGTACAGAGAGACAGGAAACACAGGGATAAATACACTGGTACAGAGAGACAGGAAACACAGGGATAAATACACTGGTACAGAGAGACAGGAAACACAGGGATAAATACACTGGTACAGAGAGACAGGAAACACAGGGATAAATACACTGGTACAGAGAGACAGGAAACACAGGGATAAATACACTGGTACAGAGAGAGAGGAAACACAGGGATAAATACACTGGCACAGAGAGACAGGAAACACAGGGATAAATACACTGGCACAGAGAGACAGGAAACACAGGGATAAATACACTGGCACAGAGAGACAGGAAACACAGGGATAAATACACTGGCACAGAGAGACAGGAAACACAGGGATAAATACACTGGTACAAAGAGACAGGAAACATAGGGATAAATACACTGGTACAGAGAGACAGGAAACATAGGGATAAATACACTGGTACAGGGAGACAGGAAACACAGGGATAAATACACTGGTACAGAGAGACAGGAAACACAGGGATAAATACACTGGTACAGGGAGACAGGAAACACAGGGATAAATACACTGGTACAGAGAGACAGGAAACACAGGGATAAATACACTGGTACAGAGAGACAGGAAACACAGGGATGAATACACTGGCCCAGAGAGACAGGAAACACAGGGATAAATACACTGGGGAAAATCAGCGACACCTGGAGGGGGTGGAGACAATAACGAGGACAGGTGAGACAGATCAGGGCGTGACACCCTCTTCCCTATAGTGAACTACTTTTGACAAATAGGGTGCCATTTGGGACACAGGCTAAGTCTGCCAGTCCAGAGGACTTTGTACTGTAGATGGACAGAGCTGGTGATCAGAAACTGAATCAGGACTCCCCACCCCCAGTATTGGAAGGTTATGGATTCACATTCACTACTATCACTATGTGTATGAACGATAGTCTCTTGTCCTCTCCACCTACCCTCCCCTCCTTTCCCCTCCCCTCCTCCTTTTTCCTTTCTCCTCTCCTCTCCCCTCTCCCCTCTACTCCTCTCAACTCCTCTCCCCTCGTCTCTCTCCTCTCCTCTCCCCTCCCCTCCTCCCCTCCTCTCTATTCTCTCCTCTCTATTCTCTCCTCTCTATTCTCTCCTCTCCTCCTTTTTCCTCTCCCCTCTACTCCTCCCAACTCCCCTCTCCTCCTATTTTCTCTTCTCTTCTCCTTTTGTTTACATTTACATTACATTTAAGTTATTTAGCAGACGCTCTTATCCAGAGCGACTTACAAATTGGTGCATTCACCTTATGACATCCAGTGGAACAGCCACTTTACAATAGTGCATCTAAATCTTTTAAGGGGGGGGGGGGGGGTGAGAAGGATTACTTTATCCTATCCTAGGTATTCCTTAAAGAGATGGGGTTTCAGGTGTCTCCGGAAGGTGGTGATTGACTCCGCTGTCCTGGCGTCGTGAGGGAGTTTGTTCCACCATTGGGGGGCCAGAGCAGCGAACAGTTTTGACTGGGCTGAGCGGGAACTGTACTTCCTCAGTGGTAGGGAGGCGAGCAGGCCAGAGGTGGATGAACGCAGTGCCCTTGTTTGGGTGTAGGGCCTGATCAGAGCCTGGAGGTACTGAGGTGCCGTTCCCCTCACAGCTCCGTAGGCAAGCACCATGGTCTTGTAGCGGATGCGAGCTTCAACTGGAAGCCAGTGGAGAGAGCGGAGGAGCGGGGTGACGTGAGAGAACTTGGGAAGGTTGAACACCAGACGGGCTGCGGCGTTCTGGATGAGTTGTAGGGGTTTAATGGCACAGGCAGGGAGCCCAGCCAACAGCGAGTTGCAGTAATCCAGACGGGAGATGACAAGTGCCTGGATTAGGACCTGCGCCGCTTCCTGTGTGAGGCAGGGTCGTACTCTGCGGATGTTGTAGAGCATGAACCTACAGGAACGGGCCACCGCCTTGATGTTAGTTGAGAACGACAGGGTGTTGTCCAGGATCACGCCAAGGTTCTTAGCGCTCTGGGAGGAGGACACAATGGAGTTGTCAACCGTGATGGCGAGATCATGGAACGGGCAGTCCTTCCCCGGGAGGAAGAGCAGCTCCGTCTTGCCGAGGTTCAGCTTGAGGTGGTGATCCGTCATCCACACTGATATGTCTGCCAGACATGCAGAGATGCGATTCGCCACCTGGTCATCAGAAGGGGGAAAGGAGAAGATTAGTTGTGTGTCGTCTGCATAGCAATGATAGGAGAGACCATGTGAGGTTATGACAGAGCCAAGTGACTTGGTGTATAGCGAGAATAGGAGAGGGCCTAGAACAGAGCCCTGGGGGACACCAGTGGTGAGAGCACGTGGTGAGGAGACAGATTCTCGCCACGCCACCTGGTAGGAGCGACCTGTCAGGTAGGACGCAATCCAAGCGTGGGCCGCGCCGGAGATGCCCAACTCGGAGAGGGTGGAGAGGAGGATCTGATGGTTCACAGTATCGAAGGCAGCCGATAGGTCTAGAAGGATGAGAGCAGAGGAGAGAGAGTTAGCTTTAGCAGTGCGGAGCGCCTCCGTGATACAGAGAAGAGCAGTCTCAGTTGAATGACTAGTCTTGAAACCTGACTGATTTGGATCAAGAAGGTCATTCTGAGAGAGATAGCGGGAGAGCTGGCCAAGGACGGCACGTTCAAGAGTTTTGGAGAGAAAAGAAAGAAGGGATACTGGTCTGTAGTTGTTGACATCGGAGGGATCGAGTGTAGGTTTTTTCAGAAGGGGTGCAACTCTCGCTCTCTTGAAGACGGAAGGGACGTAGCCAGCGGTCAGGGATGAGTTGATGAGCGAGGTGAGGTAAGGGAGAAGGTCTCCGGAAATGGTCTGGAGAAGAGAGGAGGGGATAGGGTCAAGCGGGCAGGTTGTTGGGCGGCCGGCCATCACAAGACGCGAGATTTCATCTGGAGAGAGAGGGGAGAAAGAGGTCAGAGCACAGGGTAGGGCAGTGTGAGCAGAACCAGCGGTGTCGTTTGACTTAGCAAACGAGGATCGGATGTCGTCGACCTTCTTTTCAAAATGGTTGACGAAGTCATCAGCAGAGAGGGAGGAGGGGGGGGGAGGGGGAGGAGGATTCAGGAGGGAGGAGAAGGTGGCAAAGAGCTTCCTAGGGTTAGAGGCAGATGCTTGGAATTTAGAGTGGTAGAAATTGGCTTTAGCAGCAGAGACAGAAGAGGAAAATGTAGAGAGGAGGGAGTGAAAGGATGCCAGGTCCGCAGGGAGGCGAGTTTTCCTCCATTTCCGCTCGGCTGCCCGGAGCCCTGTTCTGTGAGCTCGCAATGAGTCGTCGAGCCACGGAGCGGGAGGGGAGGACCGAGCCGGCCTGGAGGATAGGGGACATAGAGAGTCAAAGGATGCAGAAAGGGAGGAGAGGAGGGTTGAGGAGGCAGAATCAGGAGATAGGTTGGAGAAGGTTTGAGCAGAGGGAAGAGATGATAGGATGGAAGAGGAGAGAGTAGCGGGGGAGAGAGAGCGAAGGTTGGGACGGCGCGATACCATCCGAGTAGGGGCAGTGTGGGAAGTGTTGGATGAGAGCGAGAGGGAAAAGGATACAAGGTAGTGGTCGGAGACTTGGAGGGGAGTTGCAATGAGGTTAGTGGAAGAACAGCATCTAGTAAAGATGAGGTCGAGCGTATTGCCTGCCTTGTGAGTAGGGGGGGAAGGTGAGAGGGTGAGGTCAAAAGAGGAGAGGAGTGGAAAGAAGGAGGCAGGGAGGAATGAGTCAAAGGTAGGCGTGGGGAGGTTAAAGTCGCCCAGAACTGTGAGAGGTGAGCCGTCTTCAGGAAAGGAGCTTATCAAGGCATCAAGCTCATTGATGAACTCTCCGAGGGAACCTGGAGGGCGATAAATGATAAGGATGTTAAGCTTGAAAGGGCTGGTAACTGTGACAGCATGGAATTCAAAGGAGGCGATAGACAGATGGGTAAGGGGAGAAAGAGAGAATGACCACTTGGGAGAGATGAGGATCCCGGTGCCACCACCCCGCTGACCAGAAGCTCTCGGGGTGTGCGAGAACACGTGGGCGGACGAGGAGAGAGCAGTAGGAGTAGCAGTGTTATCTGTGGTGATCCATGTTTCCGTCAGTGCCAAGAAGTCGAGGGACTGGAGGGAGGCATAGGCTGAGATGAACTCTGCCTTGTTGGCCGCAGATCGGCAGTTCCAGAGGCTACCGGAGACCTGGAACTCCACGTGGGTCGTGCGCGCTGGGACCACCAGATTAGGGTGGCCGCGGCCACGCGGTGTGGAGCGTTTGTATGGTCTGTGCAGAGAGGAGAGAACAGGGATAGACAGACACATAGTTGACAGGCTACAGAAGAGACTACGCTAATGCAAAGGAGATTGGAATGACAAGTGGACTACGCGTCTCGAATGTTCAGAAAGTTAAGCTTACGTAGCAAGAATCTTATTGACTAAAATGATTAAGATGATACAGTACTGCTGAAGTAGGCTAGCTGGCAGTGGCTGCGTTGTTGACTTTGTAGGCTAGCTGGCAGTGGCTGCGTTGTTGACACTACACTAGTCAAGTCGTTCCGTTGAGTGTAATAGTTTCTACAGTGCTGCTATTCGGGGGCTAGCTGGCTAGCTAGCAGTGTTGATTACGTTACGTTGCGTTAAAAGAACGACAATAGCTGGCTAGCTAACCTAGAAAATCGCTCTAGACTACACAATTATCTTTGATGCAAAGACGGCTATGTAGCTAGCTATGTAGCTAGCTACGATCAAACAAATCAAACCGTTGTACTGTAATGAAATGAAATGAAAATGTGATACTGGAATACTGAAAATGTGATGTGGTTCTCACACCAAACATGCTTGAAAGAAAACGTTCAAACCCCAGGAGTTCTGGACCCACTGGAAAGCTGTGATTACTGCAATGGTCAAGGACCTCCGAGATGAGTATATCAATCATCAATCCCCATTATATAGGGTACGTACGTCACAATGAGTATATCAATCCCCATTATATAGGGTACGTACGTCCCAATGAGTATATCAATCATCAATCCCCATTATATAGGGTACGTACGTCACAATGAGTATATCAATCATCAATCCCCATTATATAGGGTACGTACGTCCCAATGAGTATATCAATCATCAATCCCCATTATATAGGGTACGTACGTCCCAATGAGTATATCAATCATCAATCCCCATTATATAGGGTACGTACGTCCCAATGAGTATATCAATCATCAATCCCCATTATATAGGGTACGTACGTCACAGTGAGTATATCAATCCCCATTATATAGGGTACGTACGTCCCAATGAGTATATCAAACACCAATCCCCATTATATAGGGTACGTACGTCCCAATGAGTATATCAATCATCAATCCCCATTATATAGGGTACGTCACAATGAGTATATCAAACACCAATCCCCATTATATAGGGTACGTACGTCACAACAAAAGCAGTAGGAACATACGTTGAATTATTTACTACACTTTGGGAAGGGTACTTAAAGACAGACCAACTAGATGTACCATCTCTCTGAGATAATTGCATTTAGAAATTACATAATTGACATAATTGTGTTTGAGGTAGCGAGGTAAGACTACTGCTTCCGTATGGAGGAAGACAGCTGGACGGATGGTGGTTAGGCCAGGATGGATGGTTCTACCTCCCACTCAGAATACATTGGAGTTCAACACCCAGGACGTCACTGGTCTGATCCAGTCTGTTTGTGCAACTGCTCTCTGTGTTTGTTCATTGTCATGCGGAACAGGTTGGAAAGTTCCGTTCGAGAACTGTAATATCCTATGTTTGTTTTTTTAATGTGGGTCTTATCTCATTTCTACCAGTAGGAAAAGCTCTCACTCACCCTCCATTTGACAAATCTGACCATAACTCTATCCTCCTGATTCCTGCTCACAAGCAAAAACTCAAACAGGAAGTACCAGTGACACATTCGATACAGAAGTTGTCCATTGAAGCGGATGCTAAGCTACAGGACTGTATTGCTAGCACAGACTGGAATATGTTCCAGGATTCATCCGATGGCATTGGAGTATACCACCTCAGTCAACGGCTTCATTAATAATTGCATCACCGACGTTGACTCCACAGTGACAGTACATATATATCCCTACCAGAAGCCATGGATTACAGGCAACATCCGGACTGAGCTAAAGGGTAGCGCTGCCGCTTTCAAGGAGTGGGACACTAATCCAGACACTTACTAGAAATCTCGCTACGACCAACAACGAGCCATCAAACAGTCAAAATGTCAATACAGGACTAAGATTGACTCCTACTACGCCGGCTTTGATGCTCATCGGATGTGGCAGGGCTTGCAAACTATCAGGGATTACATAGGAAAACCTAGCCATGAGCTGCCCAGTAATACGAGCCTACCAGACGAGCTAAATACCTTCTATGCTCACTTCGAGGCAAGCAACACTGAACCATGCATGAGAGCACCAGTTGTTCCGGACAACTGTGTGATCTCGCTCTCCGTAGCCGATGTGAGTAAGACCTTTAAACAGCTTAAAATTCACAAGGCCGCCGGGCGAAACGGATTACCAGGACACGTGTTCAGAAGATGCGCTGACCAGCTGGCAAGTGTATTCTGACATTTTCAACCTCTCCCTGACCCAGTCTGTAATACCTACATGTTTCAAGCAGATGACCATAGTCCCTATGCCCAAGAATGCCAAGGTAACTTGTCTAAATGACTATCGCCCCGTAGCACGCACATCTGTAGCCATGAAATACTTTGACTGTCTGGATCCTCGACTTCCTGATGAGGTGGTAAGGGTAGGCAACAACACATCTGCCACGCTGATCCTCCACACAGGAGCCCCTCAGGGGTGTGTTCTTAGTCCCCTCCTGCATTATTAAGTTTGCTGACGACACAACAGTGGTTAGCCTGGCCGAATACGCCCTCCTCCACACCAACAGGGCTGTAGCGGAGTGGGTCTTGAGCTCCAAGTTCCTCCACATCACTAAGGACTTATCATGTTCCCGACACACCAACACAGTCATGAAGAAGGCATGACAAATACCTCTTCCGCCTCAGGAGGCTGAAAAGATTTGGCATGGGTCCTCAGACCCTTAAAACGTTCTAAAGCTGCACCATTCAAAGCATCTTGACTGGCTGCATCACCGCCTGGTACGGCCACTGCTTGGCATCCGACCGCAAGAGGCTACAGACGGTAGTGCGAACAACACAGTACATCACTGGGGCCGAACTTCCTGCCATCCAGGACCTCTATACCAGGCGGTGTCAGAGGAAGGCCCTAAACATTTTCATAGACTCCAGCCCCCCAAGTCATAGACTGTTCTCTCTGCTACCACACAGAAAGCAGTACCGATACATCAAGTCTGGAACCAACAGGACCCTGAACAGTGTCTACCCTCAAGCCATAAGACTGATAAATAGTTAGTCCAGGTAGCTATTGGTTAACTATTTAACTACCTGCATTAACCCTTTATGTACTAACTCTTGTGACTCATCAGATACGTTGCTGCTGAAGTTGTTATTCTCTATCCTGTTGCATAGTCACTTTATCCCTCCCTATATGTACATATCTAAATCAACTACCTCGTACCCATCGACTCGGTACTGGTACCCCTTGTTGCATAGTCACTTTATCCCTCCCTATATGTACTGTATATATCTACCTCGTACCCATCGACTCGGTACTGGTACCCCTTGTTGCATAGTCACTTTATCCCTCCCTATATGTACTGTATATATCTACCTCAACTACCTCGTACCCATCGACTCGGTAGTGGTACCCCTTGTTGAATAGTCACTTTATCCCTCCCTATATGTACTGTATATATCTACCTCAACTACCTCGTACCCATCGACTCGGTACTGGTACCCCTTGTTGAATAGTCACTTTATCCCTCCCTATATGTACTGTATATATCTACCTCGTACCCATCGACTCGGTACTGGTACCCCTTGTTGCATAGTCACTTTATCCCTCCCTATATGTACTGTATATATCTACCTCGTACCCATCAACTCGGTACTGGTACCCCTTGTTGCATAGTCACTTTATCCCTCCCTATATGTACTGTATATATCTACCTCGTACCCATCGACTCGGTACTGGTACCCCTTGTTGCATAGTCACTTTATCCCTCCCTATATGTACTGTATATATCTACCTCGTACCCATCGACTCGGTACTGGTACCCCTTGTATATCATCCATATGTACTCTATATATCTACCTCAACTACCTCGTAGCCATGCACATCGACTCGGGGCGGGTATCCTGTGTATATAACATTGGGAATGTATTCCTTATGTTATTATAGTGGTTATTTCTATATTTTTCTCTCTGCATTGTTGGGAAGAGCCCATAAAAAAGCATTTCACTGTTAGTCGACACCTGCTGTTTACGAAGCATTCGACAAATACAACTTGTCAATGATAAAAAAAAGTTGGCTATTCAGCGGGTTGGGGACGGGATAGGACTTGAAATGTGTAGGCAACAACATTATCACACCTCTAACATTGTATAGGACCAGGCTAAAATACAAGGTTGATATCTGATATTGTAACTAAGTATATAGATCTCACACACACACACACACACACACACACACACACACAGATGTGGGCAGTCAGTGATTTCATAATGACAGACACAGTCTGGTGGTTGAGAGAGGGGACCCTATTGCCTACATTGCGCACTAAGTTTGACCAGAGCCCTATGGAACCTATTTCCTACACAGCGCACTGCCGGAGCCCTAATGGATCCTGTTCAAACGAAGTGCACTATATAGAAAAGAGGCTGTCATTTGGGACGTAGCCAGAGTCTGGGGGTGGAGCAGACAGAGGGCCCTAATTGGGCAGGTCAGATACCAGACCAGACATGATTTTAAAAAGCCAGAGAGAAGAGAGACACTACCTATATAAGAATGATCAAAGTTCAGCGGATGGTGGAAGAACCCATCTCAATTTAAAGCAGCTCACTGATATAGCCTGGTCCTGTACTGTCTAGTCCCTGTATCACTGGTATAGCCTGGCCCTGTACTGTCTAGTCCCTGTATCACTGGTATAGCCTGGCCCTGTACTGTCTAGTCCCTGTATCACTGATATAGCCTGGTCCTGTACTGTCTAGTCCCTGTATTACTGATATAGCCTGGTCCTGTACTGTCTAGTCCCTGTATCACTGATATAGCCTGGTCCTGTACTGTCTAGTCCCTGTATTACTGATATAGCCTGGTCCTGTACTGTCTAGTCCCTGTATTACTGATATAGCCTGGTCCTGTACTGTCTAGTCCCTGTATCACTGGTATAGCCTGGCCCTGTACTGTCTAGTCCCTGTATCACTGATATAGCCTGGCCCTGTACTGTCTAGTCCCTGTATTACTGATATAGCCTGGTCCTGTACTGTCTAGTCCCTGTATCACTGATATAGCCTGGTCCTGTACTGTCTAGTCCCTGTATTACTGATATAGCCTGGTCCTGTACTGTCTAGTCCCTGTATTACTGATATAGCCTGGTCCTGTACTGTCTAGTCCCTGTATCACTGGTATAGCTTGGCCCTGTACTGTCTAGTCCCTGTATCACTGATATAGCCTGGCCCTGTACTGTCTAGTCCCTGTATCACTGATATAGCCTGGTCCTGTACTGTCTAGTCCCTGTATTACTGATATAGCCTGGTCCTGTACTGTCTAGTCCCTGTATCACTGATATAGCCTGGTCCTGTACTGTCTAGTCCCTGTATTACTGATATAGCCTGGCCCTGTACTGTCTAGTCCCTGTATCACTGATATAGCCTGGTCCTGTACTGTCTAGTCCCTGTATTACTGATATAGCCTGGTCCTGTACTGTCTAGTCCCTGTATCAATGATATAGCCTGGTCATGTACTGTCTAGTCCCTGTATTACTGATATAGCCTGGTCCTGTACTGTCTAGTCCCATTATCACTGATATAGCCTGGTCCTGTACTGTCTAGTCCCTGTATCACTGATATAGCCTGGTCCTGTACTGTCTAGTCCCTGTATTACTGATATAGCCTGGTCCTGTACTGTCTAGTCCCTGTATTACTGATATAGCCTGGTCCTGTACTGTCTAGTCCCTGTATTACTGATATAGCCTGGTCCTGTACTGTCTAGTCCCTGTATTACTGATATAGCCTGGTCCTGTACTGTCTAGTCCCTGTATCACTGATATAGCCTGGCCCTGTACTGTCTAGTCCCTGTATTACTGGTATAGCCTGGTCCTGTACTGTCTAGTCCCTGTATTACTGATATAGCCTGGCCCTGTACTGTCTAGTCCCTGTATCACTGATATAGCCTGGTCATGTACTGTCTAGTCCCTGTATTACTGATATAGCCTGGTCCTGTACTGTCTAGTCCCTGTATCACTGATATAGCCTGGCCCTGTACTGTCTTGTCCCTGTGTCACTGATATAGCCTGGCCCTGTACTGTCTCGTTCCTGTATCACTGATATAGCCTGGCCCTGTACTGTCTAGTCCCTGTATCACTGATATAGCTTGGCCCTGTACTGTCTAGTCCCTGTATTACTGATATAGCCTGGCCCTGTACTGTCTAGTCCCTGTATCACTGATATAGCCTGGCCCTGTACTGTCTAGTCCTTGTATCACTGATATAACCTGGTCCTGTACTGTCTAGTCCCTGTATCACTGATATAGCCTGGCCCTGTACTGTCTAGTCCCTGTATCACTGATATAGCCTGGTCCTGTACTGTCTTGTCCCTGTATCACTTATATAGCCTGGCCCTGTACTGTCTAGTCCCTGTATCACTGATATAGCCTGGCCCTGTACTGTCTAGTCCCTGATATAGCCTGGCCCTGTACTGTCTAGTCCCTGTGTCACTGATATAGCCTGGCCCTGTACTGTCTAGTCCCTGTATTACTGATATAGCCTGGCTCTGTACTGTCTAGTCCCTGATATAGCCTGGCCCTGTACTGTCTAGTCCCTGTATTACTGATATAGCCTGGCCCTGTACTGTCTAGTCCCTGATATAGCCTGGCCCTGTACTGTCTAGTCCCTGTATTACTGATATAGCCTGGCCCTGTACTGTCTAGTCCCTGTATTACTGATATAGCCTGGCCCTGTACTGTCTAGTCCCTGTATTACTGATATAGCCTGGCCCTGTACTGTCTAGTCCCTGTATCACTGATATAGCCTGGCCCTGTACTGTCTAGTCCCTGTATTACTGATATAGCCTGGCCCTGTACTGTCTAGTCCCTGTATTACTGATATAGCCTGGCCCTGTACTGTCTAGTCCCTGTTTCACTTAATGCTTATCTTTTCTTTTATTGGATTTTTGGGCTGATTTCTCCTTTTGAGCAGCCAACAATTTGTTCATCATATGTCATAATTATGGATTTAAGTTTTTCCTGATCAAGTGACCTGACCAGGATTAACTCAGGACTCTAATCAGAAGCCCAGTCCATTAGACCTGACCGGGATTAACTCAGGCCTCTAATAGGGGATTGGTCAAGTCTGACTGCTCCCTGATATGTGTCTGCTCCCAGACCCTAGCCTGCTCCCAGACCCTAGCATGCTCCCAGACCCTAGCATGCTCCCAGACCCTAGCCTGCTCCCAGAGCCTAGCCTGCTCCCAGACCCTAGCATGCTCCCGGATCTGTTTGTGCTCTTGCTAACTCCATTGATCCTTGTCAAGCCAACATGTTTTCCATCATCAATATAAGCCAAGGATTTGGCCTGATAATACAAGCACTCCGGCTATAAGAAACCTAGTGTAGACCAACTATATTTGGTCATATGCACACCCGGCCTGTCTAATGTGTAATGGAAGAATGCGTTTTGAAGTTCAGGTCCTTCAGAAAGTATTCACACCCCTTGATTTATTCCACATGTTATTGTGTTACAGCCTGAATTCAACATGGATTCAATTGTTGCTTTTTCCTCTCACCCATTTCCACACTACACCCCGTAATGACAAAGTAAAAACAGGTTTTTTAGAAATGTTTGCAAATGTATTGAGAATTAAATACATAAATATCTCATTTACATTAATATTCACACCCCTGAGTCAGTGCACGTTAGAATCACCTCAGTCAACGATTACATCTGTGAGTCTTTTTGGGTAGGTCTCTAAAAGATTTGCACACGTGGAATGTACAATATGTTTTAAGTTGGTTGTTGATCATTGCTAAACATTTTCAATTCTTGCCATAGATTTTCAAGCTGATTTAAGACAAAACTGTTACTATGGTGACCAAGTGTGCTCTCGACGAGGACGGCTGTGTAGATGAGGAGCTTCATCGAACTCAACACTAAAATTGATTTTGGCAACAGTATTTACCCATTTTGGGGCATAATGAGACTCATACAAGTGAAAGGCAGATTTTTGTTACAACCAAAAATTACACGTCTAACCGGGATAGCCGCAAACCACAGCGCACAAAGGATTCACTGCAGACACAACTGTCCAAGCTTAGCAAGAACATGGAGACTGTCTGCGGGCTAAACCAGGCTGGTACCAGATGGAAGGGAGGGGCTAAACCAGGCTGGTACCAGATGGAAGGGAGGGGCTAAACCAGGCTGGGCACAGCCAGACGCTGCAACTCGCCCACTCTGACCTTTCATGCCTCCAAAATCGGAGAAATGAGTTTGTCCACCCAAAATATTGAACAAGACATGTCAGAAACAAAGGAAATGGAAGGGGAAAGGAAATGGAGGAAATGGAAGGGGAAATTGATACGCTGGCCACCCGCTATAGTGAAGCAGAGGACCGTGTTGCAACATTGAAGAACGGCGCCTTCACAACAAAAGGTCAGGTAGACGAAATCCAGAAAGAATTGCAAAAATGTCAGGACCGTGTTGATAATTTGGATAACAGGGGGTGTCGCTGTAGTATTAAAATCTTAGGGGTTCCTAAGACGGCAGAAGAGAAAGACATGATACAGTTTCTACAGAGAGAAATCCTGAATATGCTGGAATGCCACGTAAGATACCAGAGGGCACACAGAGTCCCCACAGGCCCGCCCAGAAGACAGCAGACAGAGCGAGGCCACGGCCCATCATGGTCAACATGCTACGGTATCAGGTGAAGGAGGAAACTCTCAGAGCAGCGAAAGAGAAGAACGTTGACATGGCTGGGACGCTCACCCTCAGACTATTCTAATCTAATCTAATTCTATTCTATTCTATAGGAGGTAAAGAACAGAGGATACATTCAAAACAGGTCAGAACTGATCTGAAATCCACTTCATTCTGCGTTTTCCTACTATAGGGCTTTCTGTCCAGAAACAGGAGGGGCTAAACCAGGCTGGTACCAGATGGAAGGGAGGGGCTAAACCAGGCTGGTACCAGATGGAAGGGAGGGGCTAAACCAGGCTGGTACCAGATGGAAGGGAGGGGCTAAACCAGGCTGGTACCAGATGGAAGGGAGGGGCTAAACCAGGCTGGTACCAGATGGAAGGGAGGGGCTAAACCAGGCTGGTACCAGATGGAAGGGAGGGGCTAAACCAGGCTGGTACCAGATGGAAGGGAGGGGCTAAACCAGGCTGGTACCAGATGGAAGGGAGGGGCTAAATCAAGCTGGTACCAGATGGAAGGGAGGGGCTAAATCAAGCTGGTACCAGATGGAAGGGAGGGGCTAAACCAGGCTGGTACCAGATGGAAGGGAGGGGCTAAACCAGGCTGGTACCAGATGGAAGGGAGGGGCTAAATCAGGCTGGTACCAGATGGAAGGGAGGGGCTGAACCAGGCTGGTACCAGATGGAAGGGAGGGGCTAAACCAGGCTGGTATCAGATGGAAGGGAGGGGCTAAACCAGGCTGGTATCAGATGGAAGGGAGGGGCTAAACCAGGCTGGTACCAGATGGAAGGGAGGGGCTAAACCAGGCTGGTACCAGATGGAAGGGAGGGGCTAAACCAGGCTGGTACCAGATGGAAGGGAGGGGCTAAACCAGGCTGGTACCAGATGGGAGGGGCTAAACCAGGCTGGTACCAGATGGGAGGGGCTAAACCAGGCTGGTACCAGATGGAAGGGAGGGGCTAAACCAGGCTGGTACCAGATGGAAGGGAGGGGCTAAACCAGGCTGGTACCAGATGGAAGGGAGGGCCTAAACCAGGCTGGTACCAGATGGAAGGGAGGGCTAAACCCGGCTGGTACCAGATGGAAGGGAGGGGCTAAACCCGGCTGGTACCAGATGGAAGGGAGGGCCTAAACCAGGCTGGTACCAGATGGAAGGGAGGGGCTAAACCAGGCTGGTACCAGATGGAAGGGAGGGGCTGAACCAGGCTGGTACCAGATGGAAGGGAGGGGCTAAACCAGGCTGGTACCAGATGGAAGGGAGGGGTTAAACCAGGCTGGTACCATTATTGAAGGGAGGGGTTAAACCAGGCTGGTACCAGATGGAAGAGAGGGACTAAACCAGGCTGGTACCAGATGGAAGGGAGGGGCTAAACCCGGCTGGTACCATTATTGAAGGGAGGGGTTAAACCAGGCTGGTACCATTATTGAAGGGAGGGGTTAAACCCGGCTGGTACCATTATTGAAGGGAGGGGTTAAACCCGGCTGGTACCATTATTGAAGGGAGGGGTTAAACCAGGCTGGTACCAGATGGAAGAGAGGGACTAAACCAGGCTGGTACCAGATGGAAGGGAGGGGCTAAACCCGGCTGGTACCAGATGGAAGAGAGGGACTAAACCAGGCTGGTACCAGATGGAAGGGAGGGGTTAAACCAGGCTGGTACCAGATGGAAGAGAGGGACTAAACCAGGCTGGTACCAGATGGAAGGGAGGGGCTAAACCCGGCTGGTACCATTATTGAAGGGAGGGGTTAAACCAGGCTGGTACCAGATGGAAGAGAGGGACTAAACCAGGCTGGTACCAGATGGAAGGGAGGGGCTAAACCCGGCTGGTACCATTATTGAAGGGAGGGGTTAAACCAGGCTGGTACCAGATGGAAGAGAGGGACTAAACCAGGCTGGTACCAGATGGAAGGGAGGGGCTGAACCAGGCTGGTACCAGATTGAAGGGAGGGCTAAACCCGGCTGGTACCAGATGGAAGAGAGGGACTAAACCAGGCTGGTACCAGATGGAAGGGAGGGGCTAAACCAGGCTGGTACCAGATTGAAGGGAGGGGTTAAACCAGGCTGGTACCAGATGGAAGAGAGGGACTAAACCAGGCTGGTACCAGATGGAAGGGAGGGGCTGAACCAGGCTGGTACCAGATGGAAGAGAGGGACTAAACCAGGCTGGTACCAGATGGAGTCTGAAGCCTATGGGGGATTCTCGCCCTGGCTCAGAATATTTAGCACAGTGAGACTACTGTCGAAGGACCGCCCCACTGTTAGAAACTCCAAAACATTGCGGGGTAAATTGCACAGAGGTGGACGTTGGGACCAGAAGAAATCACCTCAGGCCCCTCTGTGGCACAATAAGCGCATCCTAATTGGAGGTAAAACCATCCTTTGTGAACAGTGGTAATATCTAGGGATGACTTGTCTGTTGGCTCTATTTAACCGTACTAAACTATTCTTAAACTTGGCCCAGATTTCTAATAAGTATAATCTGCCACAGGATCAATATTGGAGGCATCTCCAATTGCAAAGTTCTTTGTCAAAATGGCTGGGAAGCTCCCTTACCTGTCCCATAGCCAGCCTGTCCCATAGCTAGCCTGTCCCATAGCCAGCCTGTCCCATAGCCAGCCTGTCCCATAGCCAGCCTGTCCCATAGCTAGCCTGTCCCATAGCCAGCCTGTCCCATAGCCAACCTGTCCCATAGCCAGGATGTCCCATAGTCAGCCTGTCCCATAGTCAGCCTGTCCCATAGCCAATCTGTCCCATAGCCAACCTGTCCCATAGCCAACCTGTCCCATAGCCAGTCCGATTGAAGAATTACTAACCAAGCCATTAACACGCAAGGGGGTGGCTCTGAGAATCTATCACCTGCTACAGGAACAAATATCTGACCCCCTAAACAAGGTTAAGCGCTTACTGTGAAGACATTGGAAGAAAGACTATCCCCTTCCCTTTGATGAGTGGGTCACTACCATGGCAAAGCTGGACTGGCTAGTTATGAGAGTTTGCTACCCGCTTCTGGGTTAACTAGACCACTTTGTATATACGTGGGCCCCTTCGGCAGGTATCCTAGTGGTTAGAGCGTTGGGCCAGTAACCGAATGGTTGCTGGATCGAATCCCTGAGCTGACAAGGAAAACAATCTGTCATTCTGGCCCTGAGCAAGGCAGTTAACCCACTGTTCCCCGGGCGCTGAAAACGTGTAACATAACAAAAATGTGGAAAAAGTCAAGGGGTGTGAATAGTTTCTGAAGGCGCTGTATTGACCCTGGTTTATAAACGTCTCTAACTCTTGGGCATATGTTTGTGGTGCAGTCGATGGCGCACTGGGCTTCGGGCCAGACGGTTAAGGGTTCAAACCGTGCTCCCTGCCTGTTCCATTACAATGTATCACACCGAACAAAAATATAAAACGCAACATGTAAAGTGTTGGTTTCCTTTGTTTTATGAATTGAAATAAAATACCCTATACATTTTCCATAAGCACAAAAAGCTCATTTCTCACACGTGTTTACATTCCTGTTAGTGAGCATTTCTCCTTTGTCAAGATGAACCATCCACCTGACAGGTGTGGCATATCAAGAAGCTGATTAAACTGCATGATCCTTACACAGGTGCACCTTGTGCTGGGGACAATAAATGGCCACTCTAAAATGTGCAGTTTTGTCACACAACACAATGCCACAGATGTCTAAAGTTTTGAAGGTGCGTGCAATTGGCATGCTGACTGCAGGAATGTCCATCAGATTTGTTGCCAGATAATTGTGCGTTCATTTTTCTACCATAAGCCACCTCCAACATTGTTTTAGAGAATTTGGCAGTACGTCCAACTGGCCTCACAGCCGCAGACCACGTGTAACCAGGCCAGCCCAGGACCTCCACATCCGGCTTCATCAGACCAGCCACCCGGACAGCTGCTGAAACTGAGGAGTATTTCTGTCTGTAATAAAGCCCTTTTGTGGGGAAAAACTCATTCTGATTGGCTGGGCCTGGCTCCCCAGTGGGTGGGCCTGTCTTCAAAGTCCCCCTGGCCAGTCATGTGACATCCATAGATTAGGAAGTAATGAATTAATTTCAATTGATTGATTTCATTATATGAACTGTAAATCTGTAAAATTGTTGAAATTATTGCATTTATATTTGTATTTTCAGTATAGATAAGCAGGCTATACTTTCTTTAAGGCTTCCTTCACAAAATCAAGGGGACACAGACAGTGTCCTCTTGACATAACATAAAATGAATAGCAAGAGCTAGTGTCCAATTAGTCCATTTCATGGACTGTCAATGTTAAGCACTCCTAAACAGTCCATCTTGGGCTATAGAGTCCAATGTATTTCATTTTCCATTGGGTCCCTTTGGACACGGAGAAAAGCTACTTAACATCCGCTGGTTTCCTTAATCCACGAGGTCACAGGTACTGTCCAAACATCGAATAAAAATACGTTTGGGGACTGTAGACTAAACATTTTTTAATAGCGATATTATGAATGTATTTTCCTTTTTCATAGTCTAACCATCGACATAGCCTTCATACAACAACGCGTAACGGTCAGAATACGATCTTGTTTTGTCTTTATAATAAGGCTATCATTGGTACAACTCTGAAAATATGACACTCACCTCTTGTAGTGTCCGTGGCTGTTCGCGCTACTGTTAGCACATGAGACTGTCTTCAACAGTGGATGATTTCTATCAGAATCTCCTTCGGTAGAACAACGTTTTGTTGAATCGCTTTCATTGAAATACAGACTTCTGTGAGTCATTTCTTGTCAATCTCAACCCTCTGATCGTCAACAGAAGCGCACAGACAAAGACGCTGCTAACCACCGAAGTCCACTCCTGGAATGGACGGACGCTGAGCCCAGAATACGCGCGTCCATACCCTGACCACTACCTTATACGGTTGATGGTGACGTTCTTTGACGATAATAATGGTGTGTGCTGTAGTAGGATCATCTGCTCATTACCGTTGTGAATGGGGTCCAGTTTGAAATGACCCTGTTTATTGCCAACTTGTCAAAAAGTAATTTTTTTCACATAGGCCTACAAATCATAGTGCTCAGGGCACAAGTTTAGCTTTCAGTCCCATGGGTAAAAGGCATAGCCCCCCTCCCGTGCCTAAAATCTCAATCAGTATGGATTTCCCAAATCGAACATGTACAGACAATATTGCTTTTTTATATAATTTACTAATGGGGGAGAGGGGAGCATATAGAATTGTTTTAAGGTCATACCATGGATCATTTAGATATTTGATTTTGAAATATAGGACCCCTTTAGGTATTAAAAATGATTTATAAAAAAAATGATATGATAAAACATTGAATTTGGCCTTTACTACTATAGAAATGCATTGAATAACATTCATAAATGGCAACAAAAAACTGTAATAAAAATGAATCAGTGTCTGTCCTATATCTAGGAGATATATGAAAGCTCAGGAAATATATACTTTTCTTTACACATATTTAACCCCATTTTTTTGGTAGGAACTAAACTACCTCAATACTAACCTTACTTTTTTTTTACCTTCAGATGAGTCTTGTGACACTTGTGGGAGAACACCATCATTTTTGTGAGAATCTCCCCTTTCCACAATGGGGTCCAGCGGCGGATTTAGGTATAGGCGACATTCGCAGCCGCGCAAGGCGGCATCTTGCATGGGGCGGCACGGGGCGGCCGCACAAAACAAATCAAAATGGACATTTTGCGCGACATGTTTTCTATCCCTCATTTTCACATCACATCTATGATATCATGTCACCTGTGTGGGACTGTGAGTCAGTTAACCTTGTCGGGGTGGGCGGATTCTAGTTTATGAGCTAGGCAGGTCTCCCACTCAGAGGTACGAGATGAGGAGGGGGCGGGGGAATCTGTCATTAACAACTCAGGAAGAATGTTTTTACTTCTCTCATTGACTTCTCAAACCCCAAACCCCGGCCTGTTTTGTTTGGTCTGCTTCCCAAAGCGTTCCCGGAAGTCTTGCGATGTTGAGCCTCTGGGTTTAGAAACTCTGTGCCTAAATATACTGTATGTATAGGATTTAACTAGGCAATGACGACCTACCCCGGTCAAACCAAACCCGGACGATGCTGGGTCAATTGTGCGCCGCCCTATGGGACATTATGGCCAGTTGTGATACAGTCCGTGATCAAACCAGGGTCTGGAGTGACCCCTCTAGCACTGAGATGCAGTGCCTTAGATCGTTGCCACACACACACACTGGACTCTACCCACACACACACTGGACTCTACCCACACACACACACTGGACTCTACCCACAAACACACACACTGGACTCTACCCACAAACTCACACACTGGACTCTACCCACACACTCACACACTGGACTCTACCCAAAAACACACACACTGGACTCTACCCACAAACACACACACTGGACTCTACCCACAAACACACACACTGGACTCTACCCACAAACTCACACACTGGACTCTACCCACAAACACACACACTGGACTCTACCCAAAAACACACACACTGGACTCTACCCACAAACACACACACTGGACTCTACCCACAAACACAAACACTGGACTCTACCCACAAACACACACACTGGACTCTACCCACACACACACACACTGGACTCTACCCACAATCACACACACTGGACTCTACCCACAAACACACAAACACTGGACTCTACCCACAAACTCCCACACTGGACTCTACCCACAAACTCACACACTGGACTCTACCAATACACTCACACTGGACTCTACCCACAAACACTCACACTGGACTCTACCCATACACACACACTGGACTCTACCCACACACACACTGGACTCTACCCACACACACACTGGACTCTACCCACAAACTCACACACTGGACTCTACCCACACACACTCACACACTGGACTCTACCCACACTCACACACTGGACTCTACCCACACACTCACACTGGACTCTACCCATACACACACACACACACTGGACTCTACCCACACACACACTGGACTCTACCCACACACTCACACTGGACTCTACCCATACACACACACACTGGACTCTACCCACAAACTCACAGACTGGACTCTACCCACACACACTCACACACTGGACTCTACCCACACACACTCACACACTGGACTCTACCCACACACTCACACTGGACTCTACCCATACACACACACACACACTGGACTCTACCCACACACTCACACTGGACTCTACCCATACACACACACACACACTGGACTCTACCCATACACACACACACACACTGGACTCTACCCACACACACACACTGGACTCTACCCACACACTCACACACTGGACTCTACCCACACTGGACTCTACCCATACACACACACACTCACACTGGACTCTACCCACACACACACACTGGACTCTACCCACACACACTGGACTCTACCCACACACACACACTGGACTCTACCCACACACACACACTGGACTCTACCCACACACACACACTGGACTCTACCAACACACTCACACACTGGACTCTACCCACACACTCACACACTGGACTCTACCCACACACTCACACACTGGACTACCCACACACACACACTGGATACTTCAGAGTACCATTCGGAAATGTTCTAATAGAATAGGTGCTTCGGTAGTTGTCGGTATTCTCGTATTAGACTTACATCATTTCTAGCTGCAGACTAGTAATTATACGTCTAAGATTTGCTCTTATTCTGTAGTGATCGATAGTCTCAGAGTTTAACCATTTCCAGCCGTGAGGCCAAAACTACAGCTGTATGGTCAAATGGTCTATAGAATTGTAGTCATTCCAACACGGGGACTCTGTCCTGGCGTTCTCTGACTTAATTGATTTTTTTTTATACTCTGTGGAAAAAGCGGCGGTTCTATGATGCCAAATGTGATGTCTGGTCTCACGGGGGGTGTGGCCACTGACTAGTTAATCTTTATATGAAAAACCCATACTCTCATTTAGAAGGTTAACATCACATTACATCTTTTCACAAATAGTTTCATGTTTAATCACATAAGTTTCACAATATTTAGATGTACAGTAAACCTGACAGCTGGGAAATGTACACTTTAAGAGATACAGTTATGCTGTGTGTCCTGTCCTTTGTGAGATCACCAAATGAAACACACTTGTCATGACTGTCCCTTAAGTGTCCACGGACCATTCCCACATTTTCAAACGTAGAAATATTGTTTAGTTCTCCCATTTTGGGGATTAGGAGATTGGCCAAGTCTCTCTCTGTGTCCCACAGTCACACATTCCAATCTCAATACTACAGACCCAGAGGCAGAGTATTTACGACTGTCATAAACTGGGGGGAGAGAGAGAGAGAGAGAGAGAGAGAGAGAGAGAGAGAGAGAGAGAGAGAGAGAGAGAGAGAGAGAGAGAGAGAGAGAGAGAGAGAGAGAGAGAGAGAGAGAGAGAGAGAGAGAGAGAGAGAGAGAGAGAGAGAGAGAGAGAGAGAGAGAGAGAGAGAGAGAGAGAGAGAGAGAGAGAGAGAGAGAGAGAGAGAGAGAGAGAGAGAGAGAGAGAGAGAGAGAGAGAGAGAGAGAGAGAGAGAGAGAGAGAGAGAGAGAGAGAGAGAGAGAGAGAGAGAGAGAGAGAGAGAGAGAGAGAGAGAGAGAGAGAGAGAGAGAGAGAGAGAGAGAGAGAGAGAGAGAGAGAGAGAGAGAGAGAGAGAGAGAGAGAGAGAGAGAGAGAGAGAGAGAGAGAGAGAGAGAGAGGCTATGATCCTCCCCCCCAGGGCACGTCATGACAGTGTATATAGCCAAGTTATCATGGACTCGGTACTGGTACTCTGTGTATATAGCCAAGTTATCATGGACTCGGTACTGGTACTCTGTGTATATAGCCAAGTTATCATGGACTCGGTACTGGTACTCTGTGTATATAGCCAAGATATCATGGACCCTGTACTGGTACTCTGTGTATATAGCCAAGTTATCATTGACTCGGTACTGGTACTCTGTGTATATAGCCAAGTTATCATTGACTCGGTACTGGTACCCCGTGTATATAGCCAAGTTATCATTGACTCGGTACTGGTACCCTGTGTATATAGCCAAGTTATCATGGACTCGGTACTGGTACTCTGTGTATATAGCAAAGTTATCATGGACTCGGTACTGGTACCCCGTGTATATAGCCAAGTTATCATGGACTCGGTACTGGTACCCCGTGTATATAGCCAAGTTATCATGGACTCGGTACTGGTACCCCGTGTATATAGCCAAGTTATCATGGACTCGGTACTGGTACCCCGTGTATATAGCCAAGTTATCATGGACTCGGTACTGGTACTCCGTGTATATAGCCAAGTTATCATGGACTCGGTACTGGTACCCCGTGTATATAGCCAAGTTATCATGGACTCGGTACTGGTACCCCGTGTATATAGCCAAGTTATCATGGACTCGGTACTGGTACCCCGTGTATATAGCCAAGTTATCATGGACTCGGTACTGGTACCCCGTGTATATAGCCAAGTTATCATGGACTCGGTACTGGTACTCCGTGTATATAGCCAAGTTATCATGGACTCGTTTCTATGGGATTAATAGCAGTAAGTTTCATCAAATACATGTTTTAAAATATTTGTTATACTGCAGGGGTCCTAAAATTCTATATTTATTGGCTAAATGATCCTTGGTATGACCAAATGTAATTATTTTAAGCTGTTATCTTAGTAGAAACCCCGGCCCATTAGACTCTATGGGGATAACCACTTAGAGTTGTTTGAAGCTGGTTTACAAAACCGAAAGTAAAAGACACAAAAACTAAATTTAAGAACGAGAAGCATAGAAATAGCACACATAGAACAGATCTACCGCTTTCAATGACAATGACATATCTACGTCTAACATTTCTATGTGAATTAGGTCGGGTCGCCCCAAAAAGTGATATATTGCAGCTTTAAGATCAGAGCAAAAAAACACACAGAGTAGCATGATTGGTCAGGAGCCCATAAAATGGCTGCTAAACACGCCAGCTCCATTCTAGCTGATGGGATGACGGCAATAAAACCACCCTTAGTATTAGCAAACTGCTTTCAATAGCAATATGCATTTGACTATTATGTACATAAAAATCTTTACGTGCCGTTTAGTTGATTAGGTCCACAGGCTAGGTTGGATCAACCATTATATGGGTTCAACATAGAATGTATCATGTCCATTGGAATATCAGGCTGCACAGTAGAAATAAATTCACCGCTGTGTGTCACCCCATCTTCAACAGGTAGCCGGACTACATTTGACCGGTGTTGAAGAGGGGCCACCTGCTGGCCTGCTCCTGTACTGTGCAGAAATTACAAACTTTTATATTTTTTTCCGTTGTCAAGGAAGCGCGTCCTCGGTTGCCAACATGGCGTGGACTGTTGTACACAGACAGCAGTAGAAATTAATTTAGCTAGAAAACGCTAACTTGTTTATTGTCTTGCTTAATAAAGCTTGGCTGTGGATCCTTTTTCCTGGTGGGGTAATACTACAAGAGTTTGCCATTCCGATGTGATATTGCATGCGACGAAATGAACGGGAAGGCAGTGACTGTAACCTTAGCGTTACGTTAGCTGGGTCACTGCCCGTCTTATCTAGCATTTCTGTCTGTTTTTGTCCGGGTCAAATCCTGAACTTGGTCGAATGAAGACTGTGGGTGGTATTGGTAAAGTTGTCAAGCCTGTCAGCAGTCTCCTAGAATGCAAGCTCCGAAGGACAACTTCTTCTACTCGTATCCTTGCACAACATTGGCATTGCTAATATAGCCTAGCTAACGTTAGCTCAGTGGGAAACATACCTTACCCTGTGTGTTTTGTGTCTATTACCTATAGAAAAGAATCTAGCTAGATGGCCTGTTTAGGTCCTAATGTTTATATTTTTGGACAGACAGACTGGCAGGCAGGCAGAACACCGGAAGAAGAATTATCACAGTGAATTATTGTAATGTTTGTTTATGTGTCAATTAATCCCATAAGGGATGGTTTGCCAACTAGCGGTTTGACACGAAAATAAAATGTAATTCTTTCATTCGGTAGATTGATACTGTGTTGCTGTTTTTCTTTGTACTCTATCGAAATAGGCCTAATTGTGTTGGAATTAATTCACATGGCTCTGACTATAAACAATACAAAATGACTACTTTGACATTTGTATTCTGCAACTAGGCCTTTCCAAAACATAAAACATTGAGTTTAGGCTGAAGCTAGGCATTAACAGAAGAGTTAAGGTGTTGTTGTTGCATGCCAAAAAGTAGGGTCGTTTATTTTTGCATATGAAAGTAGGCATGCGTAATCTTTGTTCTATTGTATGAATTGTACCTATAATGACACAATCAGCATAAACACCTTAACCGGGCCTGATGTCAGAACCAGCAGGATAGGAGCTGACGGGGTGTTTGAAGATGACCGGCATGTTCTGGTGGAGGAACAGAAGTCATGCAGGGCCCGAGCTCGCTGCTTCTCCCTGGAAACCAACCGACGAAGGAAGTACGTTTCTTTACCTTCGTTCTTCTGCTTAAATCATAGCCTGGTCTCAGATCTGTTTGTGCTGTCTTGCCAACCACTATGGTCATTGTCACGTGGCAGGTTACTACCTAACGACCGTAGGCCGTGTCTCAAAGCCGACCTAAAATGAGTTATGTGTACATGTTCTAAAGTGTCCCTTGGTCTGGACCATGTCATTAACACCCTGCTGCTACTAGCGAATCCCTCCGTCCAAGTACAACTCAGATTTCTGCACTACTTTTGTCATTTATTTTTGTTTTATTTATCCTTTTATTTAGCTAGGCAAATTCTTATTTACAATGATGGCCTACCGAGGAACAGTGGGTTAACTGCCTTGTTCAGGGGCAGAACGACAGATTATTTTTTTTTACCTTGTCAGCTCTGAGATTCGATCTAGCAACCTTTCAGTTACTGGCCCAATGCTCTAACCGCTACCCGCCGCTCCGTAATTTTCCTAATGGATCAATATAATGGTATAAATGTTGTTTTTTGGGGGTCAAGGTTCCATTTGGGACACTGTGACTGTAAAGAACTAGAGGAGGACACATCCACTGTGACTGTAAAGTTAACCAGAGGAGGACACATCCACTGTGACTGTAAAGTTAACTAGAGTAGGACACATCCGCTGTGACTGTAAAGTTAACTAGAGGAGGACACATCCGCTGTGACTGTAAAGTTAACTAGAGGAGGACACATCCACTGTGACTGTAAAGTTAACTAGAGGAGGACACATCCGCTGTGACTGTAAAGTTAACCAGAGGAGGACACATCCACTGTGACTGTAAAGTTAACTAGAGGAGGACACATCCGCTGTGACTGTAAAGTTAACTAGAGTAGGACACATCCGCTGTGACTGTAAAGTTAACTAGAGGAGGACACATCCGCTGTGACTGTAAAGTTAACTAGAGGAGGACACATCCACTGTGACTGTAAAGTTAACTAGAGGAGGACACATCCGCTGTGACTGTAAAGTTAACTAGAGGAGGACACATCCACTGTGACTGTAAAGTTAACTAGAGGAGGACACATCCGCTGTGACTGTAAAGTTAACTAGAGGAGGACACATCCTCTGTGACTGTAAAGTTAACTAGAGGAGGACACATCCGCTGTGACTGTAAAGTTAACTAGAGGAGGACACATCCGCTGTGACTGTAAAGTTAACTAGAGGAGGACACATCCACTGTGACTGTAAAGTTAACTAGAGGAGGACACATCCACTGTGACTGTAAAGTTAACTAGAGGAGGACACATCCACTGTGACTGTAAAGTTAACTAGAGGAGGACACATCCGCTGTGACTGTAAAGTTAACTAGAGGAGGACACATCCGCTGTGACTGTAAAGTTAACTAGAGGAGGACACATCCACTGTGACTGTAAAGTTAACTAGAGGAGGACACATCCACTGTGACTGTAAAGTTAACTAGAGGAGGACACATCCGCTGTGACTGTAAAGTTAACTAGAGGAGGACACATCCGCTGTGACTGTAAAGTTAACTAGAGGAGGACACATCCACTGTGACTGTAAAGTTAACTAGAGGAGGACACATCCACTGTGACTGTAAAGTTAACTAGAGAAGGACACATCCGCTGTGACTGTAAAGTTAACTAGAGGAGGACACATCCGCTGTGACTGTAAAGTTAACTAGAGGAGGACACATCCGCTGTGACTGTAAAGTTAACTAGAGGAGGACACATCCACTGTGACTGTAAAGTTAACTAGAGGAGGACACATCCGCTGTGACTGTAAAGTTAACCAGAGGAGGACACATCCGCTGTGACTGTAAAGTTAACAAGAGGAGGACATTTTATCTTGAAATAGACCTCCTGGTAATTAGCCAACTGCAGGGCTGGTGTGTGTGTGTGTGTGTGTGTGTGTGTGTGTGTGTGTGTGTGTGTGTGTGTGTGTGTGTGTGTGTGTGTGTGTGTGTGTGTGTGTGTGTGTGTGTGTGTGTGTGTGTGTGTGTGTGTGTGTGTGTGTGTGTGTGTGTGTGTGTGTGTGTGTGTGTGTGTGTGTGTGAGAGATTCTCTTTAATTTCTGACTTCTGTGGAAGGAGCATTAACGGGCTAGCCAAGATAAGTCTTCCTCTGAGAAATCACCATATTGTTTTGTAAGCCGTAAACCAAGGTGTCCTGTGTGGCTCAGTCGGTAGAGCATGGCGCTTGTATCGCACAAAGGTTGTGGGTTCGATTCTCGCTCCGGCCACCCACACATATGTATCCACACATGACTGTCAGTCGCTTTAGATAAAAGTGTCTGTTAAATGGCAGATATTCTATAATATTGTGAGTTCTTGTTCATTAAAAGCCTTTATGTAATTTTCCCTCTCTAAACCAACCAGTTGTCACAGGAGTGGTTCCTTCAACTATTTAATGACTGCTGAGAAAGCACCTCAAGGAATGGACTCTAAAGATCACTACAATCAACCTTGATGGAACTGGGACCAGGCTAAATCCTATTTGAAAATGCTAGTCAGAGGAGTTGGCAAAAGTACAATCTGGGACCAGTCTATATATTCTCGTTGTGACTATGATAATAAGAGAAGAGTTGATGAACAGATCTGGGACCAGTCTGTAATGTATTCTCTGTGTTTTCCATGCAGGGTTCTGGAGGAGTTGGTTAAACAGATCTGGGACCAGTCTGTAATGTGTTCTCTGTGTTTTCCATGCAGGGTTCTGGAGGAGAGGAGATTGTTAAACAGATCTGGGACCAGTTTATATATTCTCGTTGTGACTATGATAATAAGAGAAGAGTTGATGAACAGATCTGGGACCAGTCTGTAATGTATTCTCTGTGTTTTCCATGCAGGGTTCTGGAGGAGAGGAGATGGTTAAACAGATCTGGGACCAGTCTGTAATGTGTTCTCTGTGTTTTCCATGCAGGGTTCTGGAGGAGAGGAGTTGGTTAAACAGATCTGGGACCAGTCTGTAATGTGTTCTCTGTGTTTTCCATGCAGGGTTCTGGAGGAGAGGAGATGGTTAAACAGATCTGGGACCAGTCTGTAATGTGTTGTCTGTGTTTTCCATGCAGGGTTCTGGAGGAGAGGAAGAAGCTGTGGGATGTCCAGGAACAGAGGCTGAGGGAGAACATCCTACAGCAACGTAAACAGAGAGTCCAGGATGCTACCGAACGCTTCCAGAGGGCACACCTGCCCCCCTCACAGAGACGCAGACAATGTCAGTCGCACAACCCAAAGCTGTGTGTCACACAGAAAAACACAATTACTGGTCTCCACTTTACTCTTTGTGGTTTGTAACTGTAATGCATTCCTGAGAAAACATCTGAATAGAATGAGTCACACACTACAGTGCATTCGGAAACTATTCAGACCCCTTGACTTTTTCCACATTTTGTTATGTTACAGACTTATTCTAAAATGGATTAAATAAAAAAAAATGTACCTCATCAATACCACATAATGACAAAGCGAAAACATGTTTTTAGAAATGTTTGCTAATTTATAAAAAAAAATACAAATAAAAAATACCTTATTTACGTAAGTATTCAGACCCTTTTCTATGAGACTCGACATTGAGCTCAGGTGCATCCTGTTTCCATGGACCATCATTCATGTTTCTACTTCTTGATTGGAGTCCATCTGTGGTAAATTCAGTTGATTGGACATGATTTGGAAAGGCACACACCTGTCTATATGAGGTCTCACAGTTGACAGTGCATGTCAGAGCAACAACCAAGTCATGAGGTGGAAGGAATTGTCCGTAGAGCTCCGAGGCAGGATTGTGTCGAGGCACAGATCTGGGGAAGGTCACCAAAACATTTCTGCAGTATTGAAGGTCCCCAAGAACACAGTGGCCTCCATGATTCTTAAATGGAAGAAGATTGGAACCACCAAGACTCTTCCTAGAGCTGGCCGCCCAGCCACATTGAGCAATCGGGGGAGAAGGGCCTTGTTCAGGGAGTTGACTAAGAACGTGATGGTCACTGACAGACCTCCAGAGTTCCTCTGTGGAGAAGGGAGAACCTTCCAGAAGGACAACTATCTCTGCAGCACTCCACTAATCAGGCCTTTATGGTAGAGTGGCCAGACGGAAGACACTCCTCAGTAAAAGGCACATGACAGCGGAGGCACCTAAAGAGGCACCTAAAGACTCTTAGACCATGAGAAACAAGATTCTCTGGTCTGATGAACCCAAGATTGAACTCCTTGACCTGAATGCCAAGTGTCACATCTGGAGGAAACCTGGCACCATCCCTACGGTGAAGCATGGTGGTGGCAGCATCATGCTGTGGGGATGTTTTTCAGCGGCAGGGACTGGGAGACTAGTCAGGATCGAGGGAAAGATGAACGGAGCAAAGTATAGAAATATTCTTGATGAAAACCTGCTCAGGACCTCACTGGGGCCAAGGTTCACCTTCCAACAGGACAACGACCCTAAGTACATAGACAAGACAACGCAGGAGTGGCTTCGGGACAAGTCTCTGATGTCCTTGAGTGGCCCAGCCAGAGGCCGGACTTGAACCCGATCAAACATCTCTGGATAGACCTAAAAATAGCTTGAGAGGATCTGCAGAGAAGAGTAAGAGAAATTCCCCAAATACAGGTGTGTCAAGCCTGTAGCGTCATACCCAAGAAGACTCGAGGCTGTAATCACTGCCAAAGGTGCTTCAACAAAGTACTGAGTAAAGGGTCTGAATACTTATGTAAATGTGATATTTGCAAACATTTCGAAAAACCTGTTTTTGCTTTGTCATTATGGGGTATTGTGTGTAGATTGCTGAGGATTTTTTAAATTATTTAATCCATTTTATAATAAGTTTGTAACGTTACAAAATTTGGAAAAAAGTCAAGGTGTCTGAATACATTCCGACGGCCCCGTAATTATACCAACAAGTTACCAGACATTTATCTCGGTTGTATTGCAGCTTTCGGGAAGAGCACCCTTAATATCGAGGAGGCACTTCATCACATACAAGGCACCTTGACCTTGAGTTCTTACACCAGACAATCGTCCACCCCCAACAGGTCAGAATGTCTGCTAGAATAGCTCAACTGTTTACAAGTACTACGTGTACTAGTAAAGAAATTAATATCCCAACATATATATATATATACACATGTACGTATAACCATTACCCTATGAACACATATTAACTATTATAATGACTTTATAAACATTTATAATGGCTTATTAACGTTATTACACCAACTGCATGTCACCATCTGCATATTTCTCCAGGCTTTTCATGAATGTAATTTTCTAGCCTGAGTCCCAGTCTGTTTGTGCTATCATACCACAGACTCTGTGTCACTCATTGTCATGTTTTGGCTTGACAATGGCAGCAATGGAGCTGGCAAGAGTACAAACTGATCTGGGATCAGTTTAGCCGACCCTATAGTTTACCGGCATTTATAATTAACGTTATTATACCAACTACATATCACCATCAGCATGTTTCTCTGGTCAATCCTTTTGGTTTAAACACAGGAGCTGCACTTCATCCCCTAAGCCTCCCCCGACTCCCAGCCCGTCGCTCCACCAGGGGACCCTGTCTGCCCTCGAGGCCTACAGCAAACTGATGCAGGACAGAACCTACAGCAGCTTCAAGAACAGGCTACTATTCCTCAGCCTGCTCCAGGACACACAGCTGAGGGACAGGGACGATCTGCAGGACACACAGCTGAGGGACAGGGACGAACTGCAGGACACACAGCCGAGGGACAGGGACGAACTGCAGGACACACAGCCGAGGGACAGGGACGAACTGCAGGACACACAGCCGAGGGAGAGGGACGAACTGCAGGACACACAGCCGAGGGAGAGGGACAAGGAGAGGGACGAGCTGCAGGACACACAGCTGAGGGACATGGTGTTCCTCAATGAGCTGCAGGACGCACAGCTGAGGGACAAGGAGACCTGTAGCAGTCCACAGGTAGGCATTGTGGGTCAACTATCTCTCTTAAATCAACAAACTACCCGTATGTTTTCTGAAGCTCACAGTTCATATCTCTATTACATGTATAGCCTTTATCAATGAGTTGTTTCAATTTAAAAATCCTTGTTGAATTCAACTCTGGAGAAGCTAACCGTTACGTCTCTTCTCTGTTGCTGTGGAGGGGAAAGTAAACACGTCCCTGTAGTGTAATGTTAGCCTGTAGCTGCTACTTCTCTGTTGCTGTGGAGGGGAAAGTAACCACGTCCCTGTAGTGTAATGTTAGCCTGTAGCTGCTACTTCTCTGTTGCTGTGGAGGGGAAAGTAACCACGTCCCTGTAGTGTAATGTTAGCCTGTAGCTGCTACTTCTCTGTTGCTGTGGAGGGGAAAGTAACCACGTCCCTGTAGTGTAATGTTAGCCTGTAGCTGCTACTTCTCTGTTGCTGTGGAGGGGAAAGTAACCACGTCCCTGTAGTGTAATGGTAGCCTGTAGCTGCTACTTCTCTGTTGCTGTGGAGGGGAAAGTAACCACGCCCCTGTAGTGTAATGTTAGCCTGTAGCTGCTACTTCTCTGTTGCTGTGGAGGGGAAAGTAACCACGTCCCTGTAGTGTAATGTTAGCCTGTAGCTGCTACTTCTCTGTTGCTGTGGAGGGGAAAGTAACCACGTCCCTGTAGTGTAATGTTAGCCTGTAGCTGCTACTTCTCTGTTGCTGTGGAGGGGAAAGTAACCACGTCCCTGTAGTGTAATGTTAGCCTGTAGCTGCTACTTCTCTGTTGCTGTGGAGGGGAAAGTCAACACGTCCCTGTAGTGTAATGTTAGCCTGTAGCTGCTACTTCTCTGTTGCTGTGGAGGGGAAAGTAACCACGTCCCTGTAGTGTAATGTTAGCCTGTAGCTGCTACTTCTCTGTTGCTGTGGAGGGGAAAGTAACCACGTCCCTGTAGTGTAATGTTAGCCTGTAGCTGCTACTTCTCTGTTGCTGTGGAGGGGAAAGTAACCACGTCCCTGTAGTGTAATGTTAGCCTGTAGCTGCTACTTCTCTGTTGCTGTGGAGGGGAAAGTAACCACGTCCCTGTAGTGTAATGTTAGCCTGTAGCTGCTACTTCTCTGTTGCTGTGGAGGGGAAAGTAACCACGTCCCTGTAGTGTAATGTTAGCCTGTAGCTGCTACTTCTCTGTTGCTGTGGAGGGGAAAGTAACCACGCCCCTGTAGTGTAATGTTAGCCTGTAGCTGCTACTTCTCTGTTGCTGTGGAGGGGAAAGTAACCACGTCCCTGTAGTGTAATGTTAGCCTGTAGCTGCTACTTCTCTGTTGCTGTGGAGGGGAAAGTAACCACGTCCCTGTAGTGTAATGTTAGCCTGTAGCTGCTACTTCTCTGTTGCTGTGGAGGGGAAAGTAACCACGTCCCTGTAGTGTAATGTTAGCCTGTAGCTGCTACTTCTCTGTTGCTGTGGAGGGGAAAGTCAACACGTCCCTGTAGTGTAATGTTAGCCTGTAGCTGCTACTTCTCTGTTGCTGTGGAGGGGAAAGTAACCACGTCCCTGTAGTGTAATGTTAGCCTGTAGCTGCTACTTCTCTGTTGCTGTGGAGGGGAAAGTAACCACGTCCCTGTAGTGTAATGTTAGCCTGTAGCTGCTACTTCTCTGTTGCTGTGGAGGGGAAAGTAACCACGTCCCTGTAGTGTAATGTTAGCCTGTAGCTGCTACTTCTCTGTTGCTGTGGAGGGGAAAGTAACCACGTCCCTGTAGTGTAATGTTAGCCTGTAGCTGCTACTTCTCTGTTGCTGTGGAGGGGAAAGTCAACACGTCCCTGTAGTGTAATGTTAGCCTGTAGCTGCTACTTCTCTGTTGCTGTGGAGGGGAAAGTAACCACGTCCCTGTAGTGTAATGTTAGCCTGTAGCTGCTACTTCTCTGTTGCTGTGGAGGGCAAAGTCAACACGTCCCTGTAGTGTAATGTTAGCCTGTAGCTGCTACTTCTCTGTTGCTGTGGAGGGGAAAGTAACCACGTCCCTGTAGTGTAATGTTAGCCTGTAGCTGCTACTTCTCTGTTGCTGTGGAGGGGAAAGTAACCACGTCCCTGTAGTGTAATGTTAGCCTGTAGCTGCTACTTCTCTGTTGCTGTGGAGGGGAAAGTAACCACGTCCCTGTAGTGTAATGTTAGCCTGTAGCTGCTACTTCTCTGTTGCTGTGGAGGGGAAAGTCAACACGTCCCTGTAGTGTAATGTTAGCCTGTAGCTGCTACTTCTCTGTTGCTGTGGAGGGGAAAGTAACCACGTCCCTGTAGTGTAATGTTAGCCTGTAGCTGCTACTTCTCTGTTGCTGTGGAGGGGAAAGTAACCACGTCCCTGTAGTGTAATGTTAGCCTGTAGCTGCTACTTCTCTGTTGCTGTGGAGGGGAAAGTAACCACGTCCCTGTAGTGTAATGTTAGCCTGTAGCTGCTACTTCTCTGTTGCTGTGGAGGGGAAAGTAACCACGTCCCTGTAGTGTAATGTTAGCCTGTAGCTGCTACTTCTCTGTTGCTGTGGAGGGGAAAGTAACCACGTCCCTGTAGTGTAATGTTAGCCTGTAGCTGCTACTTCTCTGTTGCTGTGGAGGGGAAAGTCAACACGTCCCTGTAGTGTAATGTTAGCCTGTAGCTGCTACTGCCTGGACCTGCATCAACAGACAGAGGCCCCTCTGCGCACACACAGGAATGCACACACAAGTACACACAAGTATCTAGGGCACTAGATACTTGACATACACTACATGACCAAAAGTATGTGGACACCTGCTCATCGAACATCTCCTTCCAAAATCACGGGCGTTAATATCCACTCTTCTGGGAAGGCTTTCCACTAGATGTTGGAACATTGCTGACGGGACTTGCTTCCATTCAGCCACAAGAGCATTAGTGAGGTCGGGCACTGATGTTGGGCGATTAGGCCTGGCTCGCAGTCGGCATTCCAATTTATCAATGTTCAAAGGTGTTCGGTGGGGTTGAGGTCAGGGCTCTGTGCAGGCCAGTCCAGTTCTTCCACACCAATCTCCGCAAACCATTTCTGTATGGACCTGGCTTTGTGCACGGGGGCATTGTCATGCTGAAACAGGAAAGGGCCTTCCCCAAACTGTTGCTACAAATTTGTAAGCTGTAGCTCTACGATTTCCCTTCACTGGAACTAAGGGCCCCAACCATGAAAAACAGCCCCAGACCATTATTCCTCCTCCACCAAACTTTACAGTTGCCACTATGCATTCGGGCAGATAGCGTTTTCCTGGCTTCTGCCAAACCCAGATTCGTCCGTCGGACCGGATGGTGAAGCGTGATTCTTCACTCCAGAGAAAGCGTTTCCACTGCTCCAGAGTCCAATGGCGTCGAGCTTTACACCACTCCAGCTGACACTTGGCTTTGCGCATGGTGATCATAGGCTTGTGTGCGGCTGCTCGGCCATGGAAACCCATTTCATGAAGCTCCCGACGAACAGTTCTTGTGCTGATGTTGCTTCCAGAGGCAGTTTGGAACTCGGTAGTGAGTGTTGCAACTGAGGACAGACAATTTTTATGCGCTTCAGCACTCGGCAGGCCCGCACTTTGAACTTGTGTGGCCTACCACTTTCCGGCTGAGCCGTTGTTGCTCCTAGATGTTTCCACTTCACAATAACAGCACTTACAGTTGACCGGAGCAGCTCTAGCAGGGCAAACATTTGAGGAACTGACTTGTTGGAAAGATAGCATCCTATAACGGTGTCACGTTGAAAGTCACTGAGCTCTTCATTAAGGCCATTCTGCTGCCAGTGTTTGTCTATGGAGATTGCATGGCGGTGTGCTCGATTTTATACACCTGTCAGCAACGGGTGTGGCTGAAATAGCCAAATCCACTAGTTTGAAGGGGTGTCCACATACTTTTGTATATATATATATAGTGTATCTATGTACATTATTAAGGAAATCATACCATCATGACATTCACTTGTTGAATAATACATCTCTTCTGTTGTTGAATTAATGCATCTCAGAGGAACTCATTGAAAATACGTGTTTTTATGCTTTCATGGGTAATCCTCTGAGGTTCCTTGTACTTTTTAAATAGTTTTCATATGTATGAATTGTTTTACCCAAATATCAATGAATCAACCAACAAAACTATCTCTTCTGTATTACAGCATCGCAATGTGACTCAGTCAGAGAGCCTGTCCAGTCTGGATAGCTTGGAGATGGAGGACGTCTTAAACCACAACAACACAATACAGAGGGTCCACAGCTCTTGGTTAGATCACCAGAAACATCCCAATGGTCCATCCTCTGACTTGTCCTTTTGTCCACCAACAAAGAGAAGTGGTAACCTCCTACTCCAACAGGGCAAAGTTGATGCTAGCCCTCAGCCCCCCAGACCAAAGCAGACAGAGTCTGTCGAAGATTGTAACAGCAGACTGTACCAGCTCTCGCAGGCCACTGGGTGGCAGAGTTGTACAGACCAATCATCATCACAGAGTAACACTATAACCCAGTCCCCACTCCTCAGTGTCAGTCACCACAGCCTGCTAACTCTGAGTGGGATTATAGATACATCCTCAATACGTTCAGATACCGGTGACCAACACTCTCAGCAAAGGGAAAGTCATCTGAGGAGGGACCACAGAGTCTCAGGGGTCGTAGCGTGCTCTAAGGTTTCTACCCCAGACAGAACGCTGCTAGAGTTCACCTCTTGTCTGACCCCAGAGGGAAAGTTAGAATTTAGGCAGCAGGTGAGACCCCAGGAGGACAAGTATTCCAAACAACCGTCTGCGACACAGGTCCTTCTGCCTGGGAAAACTTGCAGCCACAAAGACCTTCTGTGTGAAGCCCCCTCCTCAAACCCTGATCATATCCTCAGTTATAGCACTAAAAGTAGCTCAGGGGCCCGAGAGGACACCGCCATCATTCAGCCAACAAAAAGCACACAACACCAGTCACACTGGAGCAAACCCAGTGTAGAAGATGCCATGAACAACCTCAACAAAGGGACCAACTCTGAACCCAAAGCAGGGTCCAACTCTGAGCCCAAAGCAGGGTCCAACTCTGAGCCCAAAGCAGGGTCCAAATCTGAGCCCAAAGCCGGAAGGTCTAAGAACACAGACCCTCTCAGTCAGACGTTGGGTCATTGTAATATCAGGTCTGACTTCCCTAAAGGCCTGAAGAGCCTGCAGGTGGATATAACACCAACACACCTCCCAGATAGGCCTCCATCTCCTCCACCTGCAGCTGCTGTCAGCACAGCCACAGATCATCATAAAGGCACTGAAGTCCGATGCATAAAGGGAATTCTTAAAAAACAATCAAAATACGGCGTGTCGGGAGGAAACACTTATTCTAGTATGTATAACGCCAGGCATTTAATATTCCCCAAACAATTCAACATGTCCATCAGAGATAGTGTGGAACTGACCAGAAGGAAAGGCAAGGATGCAGAGGGCAACAAGATGGTCAAAAAGAAGGTACGCTGGTTTGACGAGGTAAATCTGGAGGAAGAGGAGGAGATGAAACAGAGTCCTATAACAAACAACAAGTGTGTTTCTGAGTATCCACTACCTCTACATAAACACTCAGCATCATCAGACCACCAACAGGGTCAGGGCCAGACGGTGGCCACCAACACCCATCTGGCCTCCACCGGCTATCATTTTACCAAGCAGGCCTGGGCAGATGTCAGGATCCAGGAGAGCAGGCTGCAGGGGCACCAGGGGGTCCAGGAGAGAGGCCAGGAGGCCAGGGAGACAAGAGTGGAAGCCAGGGAGGTCAGGGTCCAGCGGGGGAGCAGCGGGAGAACCGGGTGCCCCAGAGTCCCCAGGAGAGTGAGATCTGCCAGGGCAGGGATGGATCCTGTTTCGTCCCGCTCCAGAAAAGGCACGGTCATCAGACCCCAATCTGCTACGGAGGCCAGCAGCCACGTGGCCTGGGTGACCCACGGGAAGGTCATGGTGCCTCGTCCCCCGCCCCGCACTGAAACCATGGAGCCAAAAACACACACAAGACAGACGGATGCTGTAGTATCATACACCACCACCACTCCTTACAACATGGATCACACTAATGACACCACCAAGACTCCTTACAACATGGATCCCTTTAATGACACCACCAAGACTCCTTACAACATGGATCAGTCTAACTCTGCTGCTACTAAAGCAGGGATTCCTGTAGATGAGACGTTGTGTAATAATAACACCCTGGACAGCTTGGCCCCGTCCCAGACCCGTACACATGTCATTAGGGCAGAGAGCGGCGTTATTTCCAACCCATCCAAGGCCACCCCCATGTCAGGCCAGCAGGACGCCCAGGGAGAGGCCGCCAGATGGGGGCTGCTGTACCATGAGAAAGGCCTCTGTCTGGACCGTACTCCCACAGACGAGGAGATCTCCCAGCTCTGGCATGGAGTCCGTAGTGCCTTAGCCACCAAGGACGGTAATGTACTGTACTGTAGATTGATCAGACTGTCCGGTCCTCACATCTCTAATACATGTGTTGTTGTCACCAGTTGAGAAGGACGTGTTGTGGAAATTACCACCAGGGTCACCTGAAGTCAATATTAAATGAATCATTCTTTATTATCAGCAAGCTGGAGAGGTTCCAACAAACTTAACGCTCCATAGTACACGTTGGTCAGGAGCTCTGCCGGGACAGTCCCGTTAGTACTCTTATATACTGCTTACACAGACAAGTTATATTTGCATGATTTAGCTTACTCATTATTTATAATTAATTCATCATTAACATTTGGTTCATGCATGTGACAGACCAATACCTCACAAGGCTTCTGCTCTCCAGGCTGAGACCTTGTTACTGAGACACCCCTTTCGGTTCTCAAAACAATGTTCTGGGCGTACTGCCGAATTGCTTCTACTGATAGTGAGGATTCCTCCCAGGCACGATCAATCAGTCACTTGCATGAACCCAATGGAATTGGTTATTAGAAAAGCACAAACATGAAATGTTCCTTCACAGATATTAATGTGCATGTCAGTCAAATTAGATCAACTTTATCACATTTAGCTTGTTGTTTAGTTTGAGCTTTCAAGTTTTACGGCATAGTTAGTAGGGATGTGCATCTTTCCTTTCATGAACGATTCGATACGCATCTAGATACATGGGCTGTGAGACGATACAGGAACCATACATTTTACTTTGAAACGATTCGGTTTCCTGGTGGTTTATTAAGGATCCCCATTAGTTCCTGCCAAGGCTGCAGCTACTCTTCCTGGGGTTTATTATGGATCCCCATTAGTTCCTGCCAAGGCAGCAGCTACTCTTACTGGGGTTTATTATGTATCCCCATTAGTTCCTGCCAAGGCAGCAGCTACTCTTCCTGAGGTTTATTACGGATCCCCATTAGTTCCTGCCAAGGCTGCAGCTACTCTCCTGGGGTTTATTATGGAACCCATTAGTTCCTGTCAAGGCAGCAGCTACTCTTCCTGGGGTTTATTATGTATCCCCATTAGTTCCTGCCAAGGCAGCAGCTACTCTTCCTGGGGTTTATTTTGTATCCCCATTAGTTCCAGCTAAAGTAAGGCAGTTATACAATTTAAAAACATTACAGCAAATTCAGGCCCCTATTCTACTACCACATATCTACAACAGAGTCCATGTGTACGTGTGAGTATGGTGCGTATGTTATCATGGGTATGCATGTCAGTGCCTGTGTTTGTGTTGCTTCACATTCCCCGCAGTAGCATAAAGTGTATTTTTGTATCTGTTTTTTAAATCTAATTTTACTGCTGCATAAATTACTTGATGTGGAATAGAGTTCCATGTAGTCATGGCTCTATGTAGTACTCTGCGCCTCCCATAGTCTGTTCTGGACTTGGGGACTGTGAAGAGACCTCTGGTGGCCTGTCTTGTGGGGTATGCATGGGTGTCCGAGCTGTGTGCCAGTAGTTTAAACAGACAGCTCGGTGCATTCAACATGTCAATACCTCTCACAACTACAAGTAGTGAGGAAGTCAATCTCTCCTCCAATTTGAGCCAGGAGAGATTGACATATTATTAATATTAGCTCTCTGTGTACATCCAAGGACCAGCCGTGCTGCCCTGTTCTGAGCCAATTGCAATTTTCCTCTTTGTGGCACCTGACCACACAACTGAACAGTAGTCCAGGTGTGACAAAACTAGGGCCTGTAGGACCTGCCTTGTTGATAGTGTTGTTAAGAAGGTAGAAACTAGGGCCTGTAGGACCTGCCTTGTTGATAGTGCTGTTAAGAAGGTAGAGCAGTGCTTTATTATAGACAGACTCCTCACCATCTTAGCTACTGTTGTATCAATATGTTTTGACCATGACAGTTTACAATCCAGGGTTACTCAAAGCAGTTTAGTCTCCTCAACTTGCTCAATTTCCACAGTATTCATTACAAGGTTTAGTTGAGGTTTAGGGTTTAGTGAATTATTTATCCCAAATACCATGCTTTTAGTTTTTTAAATATTTAGGGCAAACTTTTTCCTTGCCTCCCGTTCTGAAACTAACTGCAGCTCTTTGTTAAGTGTCGCAGTCATTTCAGTCGCTGACGTGTAGTGTTGAGTCATCCGCATACTCAAAGCCATTGGCATGTAGTTAGTAAAGATTGAAAAAAGTAGGGAGCCTAGACAGCTGCCCTGGGGAATTCCTGATTCTACCTGGATTATGTTGGAGAGGCTTCCATTAAAGAACACCCTCTGTGTTCTGTTAGACAGGTAACTCTTTATCCACATTATAGCAGGGGGTGTAAAGCCATAACACCCTCTGTCCTGTTAGACAGGTAACTCTTTATCCACATTATAGCAGGGGGTGTAAAGCCATAACACCCTCTGTGTTCTGTTAGACAGGTAACTCTTTATCCACAATATAGCAGGGGGTGTAAAGCCATAACACCCTCTGTCCTGTTAGACAGGTAACTCTTTATCCACATTATAGCAGGGGGTGTAAAGCCATAACACCCTCTGTGTTCTGTTAGACAGGTAACTCTTTATCCACAATATAGCAGGGGGTGTAAAGCCATAACACCCTCTGTGTTCTGTTAGACAGGTAACTCTTTATCCACATTATAGCAGGGGGTGTAAAGCCATAACACCCTCTGTGTTCTGTTAGACAGGTAACTCTTTATCCACAATATAGCAGGGGGTGTAAAGCCATAACACCCTCTGTGTTCTGTTAGACAGGTAACTCTTTATCCACATTATAGCAGGGGGTGTAAAGCCATAACACCCTCTGTGTTCTGTTAGACAGGTAACTCTTTATCCACATTATAGCAGTGGGTGTAAAGCCATAACACCCTCTGTGTTCTGTTAGACAGGTAACTCTTTATCCACAATATAGCAGTGGGTGTAAAGCCATAACACCCTCTGTGTTCTGTTAGACAGGTAACTCTTTATCCACAATATAGCAGGGGGTGTAAAGCCATAACACCCTCTGTGTTCTGTTAGACAGGTAACTCTTTATCCACATTATAGCAGGGGGTGTAAAGCCATAACACCCTCTGTGTTCTGTTAGACAGGTAACTCTGTATCCACATTATAGCAGGGGGTGTAAAGCCATAACACCCTCTGTGTTCTGTTAGACAGGTAACTCTTTATCCACATTATAGCAGTGGGTGTAAAGCCATAACACCCTCTGTGTTCTGTTAGACAGGTAACTCTTTATCCACATTATAGCAGGGGGTGTAAAGCCATAACACCCTCTGTGTTCTGTTAGACAGGTAACTCTTTATCCACATTATAGCAGGGGGTGTGAAGCCATAACACCCTCTGTGTTCTGTTAGACAGGTAACTCTTTATCCACATTATAGCAGGGGGTGTAAAGCCATAACATAAGTTTTTCCAGCAGCAGACTAGGATCAATAATGTCAAAAGCCGCACTGAAGTGTGACAAAACTGCCCCCACAATATTTTTTATCATCAATTTGTCTCAGCCAATCATCAGTCATATGTGTAAGTGCTGTGCTTGTTGAGTGTCCATCCCTATAAGCTGAAAGTCTGTTGTCAATTTGTTTACTGTGAAATAGCATTGTATCTGGTCAAACATGATTTTTTACTAAGGGTTGATAACAGACTGATTGGTTGGCTATTTGAGCCAGTAAAGGGGGCTTTACTATTCTTAGGTAGCAGAATGACTTTAGCTTCCCTCCAGGCCTGAGGGCACACGCTCTCTAGTAGGCTTAAATTGAAGATGTGGCAATATCGTCCGCTATTCTCCTCAGTTATTTTCCATCCAAGTTGTCAGACCCTGGTTCTTGATAGACAACAATCCTTGTCCACCTGTTCCACACTCACTTTACGGAATTAAAAATGACAATGCTTGTCTTTCATAATTTGATCAGTTATACTTGGATGTGTAGTGTCAGTGTTTGTTTCTGGCATGTCACGCCTAAGTTTGCTGATCCTGCCAATGAAAAAATCAGCAAGTAGTTGGTAATATCAGTTGGTTTTGGGATGAATGAGCCTTTTGGTTCAATGAATGATGGAGCTGAGATTGCCTTTTTTCCCAAAATGTAATTTTAAGGTGCTCCAAAGATTTTTACTATCATTCTTTATATCATTTATCTTTGTTTCATAGTGTAGTTTCTTCTTTTTATTCAGTTTAGTCACATGATTTCTTAATTTGCAGTACGTTTACCAATTGGCTCTGCAGCCAGTAACTGGAATACGCAAATTCATAACTGTGTCCAGTGCAGCGTCTGATTGGTCCTCATTACACACCACGGACCAACAGATATTCTTTACATCAACAACATAGGAATCACTACAAAACGTATTGTATGACCTCTTATACACTATATTAGGCCCAGCCTTTGGAACTTTGGTTTTCCTAGATATGGCTACTATATTGTGATCACTACATCCTATGGATCTGGATACTGCTTTCAAACACATTTCTGCAGCGTTAGTAAAGATGTGATCAATTCAGATGAGGTATTTTCAGAATAAAACAAAATGAGTTAAAAACACCAGTGAACCATTGATTCCTGAAGTTTGAATTTGTTTTCTGACCAATGCTTAATTTGGATCGGTTTAGGCTCTGATGCACTCGCAGGTTAACCATTTGAACCGGGGGCCGATATGTAATGTTGAATCGTTCCATCCCTAGTAATTAGTTATTTTTATTGTATGTAATTTATGACTGATGTCATCCACCTGCTATTGGAAATATATTTTCAACTGCTAATTATTTTTTTTACATGGAAAGTACTGAGGACCCAGTGACCTAAAGCCTCCCCACTGAACTCACTGCACCTTGTGCTGTTGGCTAGTCCAACAGAAACCCTTTTGACGGGACAGTACTCTCTTTGTGTGGCTGCCAGTTTGTAACTTTGTTTGAGGATTCTTTAGGTATGAAAACATTTCTTAGGAAAGCTTCTTCTTAAGTTCAATCGATACGCTGTGTTTTCATTGCCCCCCCCCCCCCCCCTCCCCCCCTGTACCACTCACCATCACATATGGGATCACTACACCGGTGAAATATATCATGGGAAAATGTCGTTCTTTTTGGCTCATGTTTTTGTATCGGGATAGTTTGGAGAGAAACATCAGGTTTTTCATAACAGAATCTGGAGCATGGAGGGGAAACTAGGAACCTCTGACTTGCTGTTTTGTCTCTTTAGGTGACCCTATAACTGTCCTGCCTCAAGCACACCTATCTCGCGTTACTATCAACGGGGACAGCCTGATCAACGGAGTTAAGGCCACGATGGGAGACTTCTTCCTCTCTCCAACCAATGGTAAGAAGGTCAAAGAAGATTTAGCCTAGGTGGCGTCTCAAATTGCACCCTATTCCCTATTTTGTGCACTACGTTACAGATTTATTCTAAAATGGATAAAATTAATGTTTTTCCTCATCACACAATAACCCATAATGAGAAAGTGAAACCAGGTTTTTAGAAAAACATTAAAAAAAAAACATAAATACCTTATTTATATAAGTATTCAGACCCTTCGCTATGAGACTTAATATTGAGCTCAGGTTCATCCTGTTTCCATTGATCATCCTTGATGTTTCTACAACTTGATTGGGGGGGGGATACCTAGTCAGTTGTACAACTGAATGCATTGAACTGAAATGGGTCTTCCACATTTAACCCAAGCCCTCTGAATCAGAGAGGTGTGAGGAGCTGCTATAATCAACATCCACTTCTTCAGCGCCCGGGAAACAGTGGGTTAAACTGCCTTGCTCGGGCAGAACGACAGATTTTTACATTGTCAGCTCGGGGATTCGATCCAGCAACCTTTCGGTTACTGGCCAAACGCTCTAACCACTAGGCTACCTGCCGCACGGAGTCCACCTGTGGTAAATTCAATTGATTGGACATGATTTGGAAAGGAACACACCTGTCTATATAAGGCCACACAGTTGACAGTGCATGTCAAAGCAAAAACAAAGCCATGAGGTCGAAGGAATTGTCCGTAGAGCTCCGAACCAGGATTGTGTCGAGGCACAGCTCTGGGGAAGGGTACCAAAAAATGTCCGTAGCATTGAAAGTCCCCAAGCATGCAGTGGCCTCCATCATACTTAAATGGAGGAAGTTTGGAACCACCGAGACTCTTCCTAGAGCTGGCAGCCCAACCAAACTGAGCAATCGGGGAGAAGGGCCTTGGTCAGGGAACCTGATGGTCACTCTGACAGAGCTCCAGAGTTCCTCTGTGGGGATGGGAGAACCTTCCAGAAGGACAACCATCTCTGCAGCACTCCACAAATCAGGCCTTTATGGTAAAGTGGCCAGACGGAAGCCACTCCTCAGTAAAAGGCACATGACAGCCCACTTGGAGTTTGCCAAAAGGCACCTAAAGACTCTCAGACCATGAGAAACAAGATTCTCTGGTCTGATGAAACCAAGATTGAACTCCTTGGCCTGAATGCCAAGCGTCACATCTGGAGAAAACCTGGTACCATACCTACGGTGAAGCATGGTGATGACAGCTTCATGCTGTGGGGATATTTTTCAGCGGTAGGGACTGGGAGACTAGTCAGGATCGAGGGAAAGATGAACAGAGCAAAGTACAGAGAGATCCTTGATGAAAACCTGCTCCAGAGCACACAGGACCTCCGACTGGGGCCAAGGTTCAACTTCCAACAGGACAATGACCCTAAGCACACAGCCAAGACGATGCTGGAGCGGCTTCGGGACAAGTCTCTGATGTCCTTGAGTGGCCCAGCCAGAGCTCGGACTTGAACCCGATCGAACATCTCTGGAGAGACCTGAAAATAGCTTGAGAGGAACTGAAGAGAAGAATGGGAGAAACTCCTCAAATACAGGTGTGCCAAGCTTGTAGCGTCATACCCAAGAAGACTCAAGGCTGTAATCGCTGCCAAAGGTGCTTCAACAAAGTGCTGAGTAAAGGGTATGAATACTTATGTAAATGTGATATTTAATTTTATTTTCTTGTTATTTTTTTCCTAAAACATTTATACAAACCTTTTTTTGCTTCTTCATTATGGGGTATTTTGTTTACATTTGAAAAAAAATACAAATATTTAATCAATTTTAGAATAAGTCTGTAACGTAACAAAATGTGAAGAAAGTCAAGGGGTCTGAATACTTTCCGAATGCATAGAGAAGGGATGGGCAAATCCAGTCCTCGGGTGGCTGATTGGTGTCACACTTTCCCCACATCCCTAGCTAACACACCTGATTAAACTAATTGCATTCTAAACTGAAGATCATGATTAGTTGATTATAGGAGTCAGGTGTGTTAGCTGGGGCGGGGTGCAAAGGTGTCAGTCAAATGTATTAAAAAGCCCTTTTTACATCAGCTGATATCTCAAAGTGCTGTACAGAAACCCAGCCTAACACCCCAAACAGGAAGCAATGCAGGTGTAGAAGCACGGTGGCTAGGAAAAACTCCCTAGAAAGGCCAGAACCTAGGAAGAAACCTAGAGAGGAACCAGGCTATGAGGGGTGGGCCAGTCCTCTTCTGGCTGTGCCGGGTGGAGATTATAACAGAACATGGCCAAGATGTTAAAATGTTCATAGATGACCAGCAGGGTAAAATAATAATAATAATAATAACAATAATAATATTAATAATAATAATTATAATCACAGTGGTTGTAGAGGGTGCAACAGATGTGACACCAATCAGGCCCCTGAGGACTGGAGGTGGCCCTGATGTAGGGAATAGGGTACCATCTGGCATGCAGCCTCAAAACCTCGTAGTATTATTTGTCTGTCAAAGAGCGCCATTTAGAAGTAAACGTTCGATAAAAGGGAAATACTTTTTTTGCAACATATCTTTTTAATAGACCATACATTAGGTTGAACCTTCTGTTGTAATACTCAATGTTGGGGGGGCTTATATATGTGCTGTTACACACTTTCTACAAGTGTGTAATGAAAATGTGTTTCTTGAATATCCCAACCCCCCCTGAGACACCCACAGGAAGTGGGGTCACAGCCAGGGTCACCATATCCCAACTCCCCCTGAGACATCCGCAGGGAGTGGGGTCACGGCCAGGGTCACCATATCCCAACTCCCCCTGAGACATCCACGGGGAGTGGGGTCACCATTGTCCAGCGCCCCAGGAGCAATTGGGATTAAGTGCCTTTCTCAAGGGCACAGCGAAAGATCTTTCACCTTGTTGGCTCCGGGATTCGAACCAACAACCTTTTAGTGTCCCGCCCAACGCTCTAACCTCGAGGCTATCTGCCGCCCTAAAGATATTCCCTTTGATTCAGAAGAAATAGAAATTACTTGACCTGTAGTTACTAGAGGTCGAGCGATTTATGATTTTTCAACGCCGATACCAATACCGATTATTGGAGGACCAAAAAAAGCCGATACCGATTTATCAGTCAATTAAAAAATATATATATATATGTAATAATGACAATTTCAACAATACTGAATGAACACTTTTATTTTAACTTAATATAATACATCAAAAAAATATATTTAGTCTCAAATAAATAATGAAACATGTTCAATTTGGTTTAAATAAAGCAAAAACACAGTGTTGGAGAAGAAAGTAAAAGTGCAATATGTGCCATGTAAGAAAGCTAACGTTTAAGTTCCTTGCTCAGAACATGAGAACATATGAAAGCTGGTGGTTCCTTTTAACATGAGTCTTCAATATTCCCAGGTAAGAAGTTTTAGGTTGTAGTTATTATAGGAATTATAGGACTATTTCTCTCTATACCATTTGTATTTCATATACCTTTGACTATTGGATGTTCTAATAGGTACTTTAGTATTGCCAGCCTAATCTCGGGAGTTGATAGGCTTGAAGTCATAAACAGCTCAATGCTTGAGGCATTGCGAAGAGCTGCTGGCGAACGCAGGAAATGCTGTTTGAATGAATGCTTACGAGCCTGCTGCTGCCTGCTGCCTGCCACCGCTCAGTCAGACTGCTATATCAAATCATAGACTTAATTATAACATAATAACACACAGAAATACGAGCCTTAGGTCATTAATATGGTCGAATCCGGAAACCATCTCGAAAACAAAACGTTTATTCTTTCAGTGAAATACGGAACCGTTCCGTATTGTATCTAACGGGTGGCATCCATAAGTTTAAATATTCCTGTTACATTGCATAACCTTCAATGTTATCTCATAATTACGTAAAATTCTGGCAAATTAGTTTGCAACGAGCCAGGCGGCCCAAACTGTTGCATATACCCTGACTCTGCGTGCAATGAACGCAAGAGAAGTGACACAATTTCCCTAGTTTAATATTGCCTGCTAACATGAATTTATTTTAACTAAATATGCAGGTTTAAAAAAATATGCTTCTGTGTATTGATTTTAAGAAAGGCATTGATGTTTATGGTTAGGTACATTCGTGCAACGATTGTGCTTTTTTCGCAAATGCGCTTTTGTTAAATCATCTCCCGTTTGGCGAAGTTGGCTGTCTTTGTTAGGAAGAAATAGTCTTCACACAGTTTGCAACGACCCAGGCGGCCCAAACTGCTGCATATACCCTGATTCTGTTGCACAGAACGCAAGAGAAATGACACAATTTCCCTAGTTAAAATAAATTCATGGTAGCAGGCAATATTAACTAAATATGCAGGTTTAAAAATATGTACTTGTGTATTGATTTTAAGAAAGGCATTGATGTTTATGGTTAGGTACATTGGCGCAACGACAGTGCTTTTTTCGTGAATGCGCTTGTTAAATCATCACCCGTTTGGTGAAGTAGGCTGTGATTCGATGATAAATTAACAGGCACCGCATTGATTTATATGCAACGCAGGACAAGCTAGATAAACTAGTAATATCAACAACCATGTGTAGTTAACTAGTGATTATGTGAAGATTGATTGTTTTTTTATAAGATACGTTTAATGCTAGCTAGCACCTTACATTGGCTCCTTGCTGCACTCGCGTAACAGGTAGTCAGCCTGCCACTCAGTCTCCTCGTGGAGTGCAATGTAATCGGCCATGATCGGTGTCCAAAAATGCAGAATACCGATTGTTATGAAAACTTGAAATCGGCCCTAATTAATCGGCCATTCCGATTTAATCGGTCGACATCCTAGTAGTTGCCCAACATCGTACACATTTGACACTGATAACTCAAATTCTATTAAGGATTTCATCCATAAAAACATTTCTGACTATGCAATTTCTTTAAAAAAATAACATAATTATGCAACATTTGATTATACCTCATTGGTAATAAATGCACATGTATTTAGCATTATTCTATATTATTGTGATCAGCCAGGAGCGTGGTGAGGAGACAGCCCCAGGAGAGTCGTGGTAGTGGGGCCAGGAGGAGAGGAACCACTGGCTCAGGGAACAGAAGGCTGCCTCTACCCTCCCAGTCTCAGGTACAGGCTTCCCTTCTTCTACCCTCCCTGTCTCAGTCTCAGGTACAGGCTTCCCTTCTTCTACCCTCCCAGTCTCAGGTACAGGCTTCCCTTCCTCTACCCTCCCAGTCTCAGGTACAGGCTTCCCTTCCTCTACCCTCCCAGTCTCAGGTACAGGCTTCCCTTCCTCTACCCTCTCAGTCTCAGGTACAGGCTTCCCTTCCTCTACCCTCTCAGGTACAGGCTTCCCTTCCTCTACCCTCCCAGTCTCAGGTACAGGCTTCCCTTCCTCTACCCTCCCAGTCTCAGGTACAGGCTTCCCTTCCTCTACCCTCCCAGTCTCAGGTACAGGCTTCCCTTCCTCTACCCTCCCAGTCTCAGGTACAGGCTTCCCTTCCTCTACCCTCCCAGTCTCAGGTACAGGCTTCCCTTCCTCTACCCTCCCAGTCTCAGGTACAGGCTTCCCTTCCTCTACCCTCCCAGTCTCAGGTACAGGCTTCCCTTCCTCTACCCTCCCAGTCTCAGGTACAGGCTTCCCTTCCTCTACCCTCCCAGTCTCAGGTACAGGCTTCCCTTCCTCTACCCTCCCTGTCTCAGGTACAGGCTTCCCTTTCTCTACCCTCTCAGTCTCAGGTACAGGCTTCCCTTCCTCTACCCTCCCAGTCTCAGGTACAGGCTTCCCTTCCTCTACCCTCCCAGTCTCAGGTACAGGCTTCCCTTCCTCTACCCTCCTAGTCTCAGGTACAGGCTTCCCTTCCTCTACCCTCTCAGTCTCAGGTACAGGCTTCCTTTCCTCTACCCTCTCAGTCTCAGGTACAGGCTTCCCTTCCTCTACCCTCTCAGTCTCAGGTACAGGCTTCCCTTCCTCTACCCTCTCAGTCTCAGGTACAGGCTTCCCTTCCTCTACCCTCCCTGTCTCAGGTACAGGCTTCCTTTCCTCTACCCTCTCAGTCTCAGGTACAGGCTTCCATTCCTCTACCCTCCTAGTCTCAGGTACAGGCTTCCCTTCCTCTACCCTCTCAGTCTCAGGTATAGGCTTCCCTTCCTCTACCCTCCCAGTCTCAGGTACACGCTTCCCTTTCTCTACCCTCTCAGTCTCAGGTACAGGCTTCCCTTTCTCTACCCTCTCATTCTCAGGTACAGGCTTCCCTTCCTCTACCCTCCCAGTCTCAGGTACAGGCTTCCCTTCCTCTACCCTCCCAGTCTCAGGTACAGGCTTCCCTTCCTCTACCCTCTCAGTCTCAGGTACAGGCTTCCCTTCCTCTACCCTCTCAGTCTCAGGTACAGGCTTCCCTTCCTCTACCCTCCCAGTCTCAGGTACAGGCTTCCCTTCTCTACCCTCCCAGTCTCAGGTACAGGCTTCCCTTCCTCTACCCTCTCAGTCTCAGGTACAGGCTTCCCTTCCTCTACCCTCCCAGTCTCAGGTACAGGCTTCCCTTCCTCTACCCTCCCAGTCTCAGGTACAGGCTTCCCTTCCTCTACCCTCTCAGTCTCAGGTACAGGCTTCCCTTCCTCTACCCTCTCAGTCTCAGGTACAGGCTTCCCTTCCTCTACCCTCCCAGTCTCAGGTACAGGCTTCCCTTCCTCTACCCTCCCAGTCTCAGGTACAGGCTTCCCTTCCTCTACCCTCTCAGTCTCAGGTACAGGCTTCCCTTCCTCTACCCTCCCAGTCTCAGGTACAGGCTTCCCTTCCTCTACCCTCCCAGTCTCAGGTACAGGCTTCCCTTCCTCTACCCTCTCAGTCTCAGGTACAGGCTTCCCTTCCTCTACCCTCTCAGTCTCAGGTACAGGCTTCCCTTTTTCTACCCTCCCAGTCTCAGGTACAGGCTTCCCTTTTTCTACAATCCTAGTCTCAGGTACGTGAACACAGGCACATTGCAGCATTGCACACTGTCCAACCAAAATAACTACTCAATATGTGACCAAGATTAGCGATTTTGTATCTGGTCTTGCTCAAACTGATCCCCTCAAACACTCTGTCAAGCTCTCAGGTAGGATTTCAGGTACCCTCCTAATCTCAGTCTCAGGTGGGCTGGTTGGTACCCTCCCAGTCTCAGGCAGGCTGTCAAGTACCCTCCTAATCTTAGTCTCAATTAGACTGTCAGGTACCCTCCTAATCTCAGGCTGTTAGGTACCCTCCTAATCTCAGTCTCATGTAGGCTGTCAGGTACCCTCCTAATCTCAGGCTGTTAGGTACCCTCCTAATCTCAGTCTCAGGTAGGCTGTCAGGTACCCTCCTAATCTCAGTCTCAGGTAGACTGTCAGGTACCCTCCTAATCTCAGTCTCAGATAGACTGTCAGGTACCCTCCTAATCTCAGTCTCAGGTAGGTTGGTTGGTACCCTCCTAATCTCAGTCTCAGATAGACTGTCAGGTACCCTCCTAATCTCAGTCTCAGGTAGGTTGGTTGGTACCCTCCTAATCTCAGTCTCAAATAGACTGTCAGGTACCCTCCTAATCTCAGTCTCAGGTAGGTTGGTTGGTACCCTCCTAATCTCAGTCTCAGGTAGACTACATGACAGTTCAGGTAGCTGCATGCATCGGACACTTCAGTTGCATTGTGGGATAGTTGATATCCTACTGTGAACACAGGGTGTTTTAGAACTTGTTGCATTTGAGTCCTGTCAATATGGCAATTCACTGGGAAGGCAGGGACTGTGAATGGCTCTCTTTATTGTCAGGTCGGGCTGTAGTTTTTGATAGGGTGACTAGTGTAGTATGTGTTCAGCTGTATAGTCACCTTTATCTGTTACAACACTTGTAGTTAATCCATTAGTTAGTGTATACAGTAGTTTATTTATTTTTTTAAACACGCTTGCACAGAATAGTAAATGTGTCATTACGAGTAGAACACAGTGACCTCATAATGAAGACAGAACCTGCTGCAGAACATTGTAAACACAGTGACCTCATAATGAAGACAGAATCTGCTGCAGAACATTGTAAACACAGTGACCTCATAATGAAGACAGAATCTGCTGCAGAACATTGTAAACACAGTGACCTCATAATGAAGACAGAATCTGCTGCAGAACATTGTAAACACAGTGACCTCATAATGAAGACAGAATCTGCTGCAGAACATTGTAAACACAGTGACCTCATAATGAAGACAGAATCTGCTGCAGAACATTGTAAACACAGTGACCTCATAATGAAGACAGAATCTGCTGCAGAACATTGTAAACACAGTGACCTCATAATGAAGACAGAATCTGCTGCAGAACATTGTAAACACAGTGACCTCATAATGAAGACAGAATCTGCTGCAGAACATTGTAAACACAGTGACCTCATAATGAAGACAGAATCTGCTGCAGAACATTGTAAATATGTAAATATATTTATTCTTGTCTGTATGTGTTTTGTTTTCCACAGGCCATGGTGCTGATAACACCATTACACAGCAAACATGACCTGATACATCAACATGAAGGTATGGGAGTATCTGTTGTTATGTCTGTATAAGTAGTGTGTATCTATAAGTAAGGCAGTATTTCAACCCGTATGTTCACTGGATTTTGACTGGGTACCTGCAGTATTTCAACCCGTATGTTCACTGGATTTTGACTGTGTACCTGCAGTATTTCAACCCGTATGTTCACTGGATTTTGACTGGCTACCTGCAGTATTTCAACCCGTATGTTCACTGGATTTTGACTGGGTACCTGCAGTATTTCAACCCGTATGTTCACTGGATTTTGACTGGCTACCTGCAGTATTTGTTGTGACGTTAACATCAGTGCTGAATGTACTCCTTGAGTCCAGACTAACATCAATGTTGCCTGTAATGTACACCCACCAGCCAGTTTATTAGGTATACCCATACAGTACCGGTTCGTAACCCCTTTGTACACCCACCAGCCAGTTTATTAGGTATACCCATATAGTACCGGTTCGTAACCCCTTTGCCTCCAGAACAGCCTGAATTATTTGGAGCATGGATTCTACCAGTGGAAAACGTTTCAGGGGGATGTTGGTCCATGCCGACACGATAACATCATGTGGTTGCTGCAGATTGAGTGGTACACCACTGCCACATATCCTGACTCAGCCAATCAGCATGACGCAACAGCAAACGAGATTCGTCAGACCAGGCAATGTTTTTTCACTCCTCAATTCTCTGGTGTTGGTGATCGCGTGCCCGCTGGAGCCATTTCTTCTTGTTTTTAGCTGATAGGAACCCGGTGTGGTCATCTGCTACAATAGACCATCTATGACAAGGACCTGACAAGATGCCGTTCTGCACATCAACGACGATCATACCACGGTCACAGTTGCTTAGGTCACTTGAATGCCTCCATGCCTGTCTGTCTACTTTATATAGCAAGCCACGGCCACATGGCTCACTGTCTGTAGGAGCGTTCCATTTTCATGACATGGGTGGGGTACCTAATAAACTGGCCGGTGAGTGTACAGTTGACTGTACTGACTGTGATTTCTATGTTGACTGTATTGTCCATGTTGACTCTGGTGACTGTATTGTCCATGTTGACTCTGGTGACTATATTGACTGTATTGTCCATGTTGACTCTGGTGACTATATTGACTGTATTGTCCATGTTGACTCTGGTGACTATATTGACTGTATTGTCCATGTTGACTCTGGTGACTGTATTGTCCATGTTGACTCTGGTGACTGTATTGTCCATGTTGACTCTGGTGACTGTATTGTCCATGTTGACTCTGGTGACTGTATTGTCCATGTTGACTCTGGTGACTGTATTGTCCATGTTGACTCTGGTGACTGTATTGTCCATGTTGACTCTGGTGACTGTATTGTCCATGTTGACTCTGGTGACTGTATTGTCCATGTTGACTCTGGTGGATAGGATTACTTTATCCTATCCTAGGTATTCCTTAAAGAGGTGGGGTTTCAGGTGTCTCCGGAAGGTGGTGATTGACTCCGCTGACCTGGCGTCGTGAGGGAGTTTGTTCCACCATTGGGGTGCCAGAGCAGCGAACAGTTTTGACTGGGCTGAGCGGGAACTGTACTTCCTCAGAGGTAGGGAGGCGAGCAGGCCAGAGGTGGATGAACGCAGTGCCCTTGTTTGGGTGTAGGGCCTGATCAGAGCCTGAAGGTACGGAGGTGCCGTTCCCCTCACAGCTCCGTAGGCAAGCACCATGGTCTTGTAGCGGATGCGAGCTTCAACTGGAAGCCAGTGGAGGAGCGGGGTGACGTGAGAGAACTTGGGAAGGTTGAACACCAGACGGGCTGCGGCGTTCTGGATGAGTTGTAGGGGTTTAATGGGACAGGCAGGGAGCCCAGCCAACAGCGAGTTGCAGTAATCCAGACGGGAGATGACAAGTGCCTGGATTAGGACCTGCGCCGCTTCCTGTGTGAGGCAGGGTCGTACTCTGCGAATGTTGTAGAGCATGAACCTACAGGAACGGGTCACCGCCTTGATGTTAGTTGAGAACGACAGGGTGTTGTCCAGGATCACGCCAAGGTTCTTAGCACTCTGGGAGGAGGACACAATGGAGTTGTCAACCGTGATGGCGAGATCATGGAATGGGCAGTCCTTCCCCGGGAGGAAGAGCAGCTCCGTCTTGCCAAGGTTCAGCTTGAGGTGGTGATCCGTCATCCACACTGATATGTCTGATGACCAGGTGGCGAATCGCATCTCTGCATGTCTGGCAGACATATCAGTCTGGATGACGGATCACCACCTCAAGCTGAACCTCGGCAAGACGGAGCTGCTCTTCCTCCCGGGGAAGGACTGCCCATTCCATGATCTCGCCATCACGGTTGACAACTCCATTGTGTCCTCCTCACAGAGTGCTAAGAACCTTGGCGTGATCCTGGTGACTGTATTGACTGTATTGTCCATGTTGACTTAATCATATGGATTCAATTTAGATTTTGTGTCACTGACACAATACCCCATAATGTCAAAGTGGAATTATTTTTGTTTGACATTTTTACAAATTAATTCAAAATGAAAAGCTGAAATGTCTTGAGGCAATAAGTATTCAGCCCCTTTGTTAGGGCAAGCCTAAATAAGTTCAAGAGTAAAAATGTGCTTAACAAGTCACATAATAAGTTGCATGGACTCACTCTGTGTGCAATAATAGAGTATAACTGAGTCCTGTGTAGCTCAGTTGGTAGAGCATGGTGCTTGCAACACCAGGGTTGTGGGTTCGATTCCCACGGCGGACCAGTATGAAAATGTATGCAATAACCTCTGGATAAGAGCGTCTGCTAAATGACCACAATGTAAATGTATAACATGATTTTTGAATGACTCCCTCATCTCTGTACCCCAAACATACAATTATCTGTAAAGTCCCAAGTCGAGCAGTGAATTTCAAACACAGATTCAACCACAAAGACCATGGAGGTTTTCCAATCCCTCGCAAAGAAGGGCACCGATTGGTAGATGGGTAAAAAAAAACTACCATTGAGCATGGTGAGGTTATTAATTACACTTTGGATGGTGTATCAATAGATCCAGTCACTACAAAGGTACAGGCGTCCTTCCTAACTCAGTTGCTGGAGAGGAAGAAAACCACTCAGGGATTTCACCATGAGGCCAATGGTGATTTTAAAACAGTTAAAGAGTGTGATAGGAGAAAACTGAGGATGGATCAACAACATTGTAGTTACTCCACAATACTAACCTAAATGACAGAGTGAAAAGGAGGAAGCCTGTACAGCATAAAAATATTCCAAAACATGCATCCTGTTTGCAACAAGGCACGTAAGTAATACTGCAAGAAATGTGTCAATTAACATTTTGTCCTGAATACAAAGTGTTTGGGGCAAATCCAATACAACACATTACTGAGTATCACTTTCCATATTTTCAAGTATAGTGGTGGCTGCATCATGTTATGGGTATGCTTGTCATCGTTAAGAACTGGGGAGTTGTTCAGGATTTAAAAAATGGAGCTAAGCACAGGCAAAATCCTAGAGGAAAACCTGGTTCAGTCTGCTTTCCACCAGACACTGGGAGATGAATTCACCTTTCAGCAGGACAATAACCTAAAACACAAGGCCAAATCTACACTGGAGTTGCTTACCAAGAAAGAAAGTGAATGTTCCTGAGTGGCCGAGTTACAGTTTTGACTTAAATCTACTTGAAAATCTATGGCAAGACCTGAAAATGGTTGTCTAGCAATGATCAATAACCAATTTGACAGAGCTTGAAGAATTTTGAAAAGAGTAATGGGCAAATGTTGCACAATCCAGGTGTGAAAAGCTCTTAGAGACTTACCCAGAAAGACTCCGCTGTAATCACTGCCTGTCAAGGCTGTAGGTAACTGGTGAAAGGAGTCAGGCGCAGGAGAGCTGAGATGCGTGGATAAGCTATTTAATTCAAGAAAACACCAGTATAAACACAATATGATGGTGCTGGAAAAATACCGGTACCACGAAAATAAACGGCGTAAATAACAAAACCCGGTAACAATATACCAGCCGTCAGATACAGCCTTACAATAAAACAGACACGCACACAACATGGGGGAAACCAGAGGGTCAAATAATGAACATGTAATTGGGGAATAGAAACCAGGTGTGTAGAAAACAAAGACAAAACAAATGGAAAATGAAAAGTGGATCGGCGATGGCTAGAAAGCCGGTGACGTCGACCGAACAAGGAGAGGGACCGACTTCGGCAGAAGTCGTGACACTGCCAAAGGTGATTCTAACATGTATTGACTCAGGGGGATGAATACTTATCTTATCAATATATACTATTGTTTTATTTTTCATGCATTTTTTTTTTTACAAATGTTAGAATTTTGTGTAGATCGTTTACAAAAAATAAATTCCAATTCATTTTAATCCCACTTTGTAACACCACAAAATGGGAAAAAGTCCAGGGGGTGTGAATACTTTCTGTTGGGACTGTACAAACAATGCAACTAAAAATATTATGAGCAATACAACAAAAACATGTTTGTGTGTGTGTGTGTGTGTCCCTTCACAGTCCCTGTTGTTCCATTAGTTGTTTTTAAAGGTAATGTTACTGTTTGCTTGAGTAATAGGAAATGGAAGAGAGTTCCATGGCTCTATATAAAACTGTGTGTTGCCGTGAGTTCATTTTGGACTTGGGGACTGTGAAGAGACCCCTGGTGGCATGTCTTGTTGGTATAATACTGTGTGTTGCCGTGAGTTCGTTCTGGACTTGGGGACTGTGAAGAGACCCCTGGTGGTGTGTCTAGTGCGGTATGTATGGGTGTCTGAAGAGACCCCTGATGGTATGTCTAGTGGGGGTATGTATGGGTGTCTGAAGAGACCCCTGGTGGTATGTCTAGTGGGGTATGTATGGGTGTCTGAAGAGACCCCTGGTGGTATGTCTAGTGGGGTATGTATGGGTGTCTGAAGAGACCCCTGGTGGTATGTCTAGTGGGGTATGTATGGGTGTCTGAAGAGACCCCTGGTGGTATGTCTAGTGGGGTATGTATGGGTGTCTGAAGAGACCCCTGGTGGTATGTCTTGTGGGGTATGTATGGGTGTCTGAAGAGACCCCTGGTGGTATGTCTAGTGGGGTATGTATGGGTGTCTGAAGAGACCCCTGGTGGTATGTCTAGTGGGGTATGTATGGGTGTCTGAAGAGACCCCTGGTGGTATGTCTAGTGGGGGTATGTATGGGTGTCTGAAGAGACCCCTGGTGGCATGTCTAGTAGGGTATGTATGGGTGTCTGAAGAGACCCCTGGTGGTATGTCTAGTGGGGGTATGTATGGGTGTCTGAAGAGACCCCTGGTGGTATGTCTAGTGGGGTATGTATGGGTGTCTGAAGAGACCCCTGGTGGTATGTCTAGTGGGGTATGTATGGGTGTCTGAAGAGACCCCTGGTGGTATGTCTTGTGGGGTGTCTGAGCTGAATGTTATTTGATTACGTAGACAATCTGGAATGTTCATCACAGTAATATTTCTCATAAAGTCTAGAAGAGAAGCAGTTCATCTCTCTTCAACCCTCAACCAGGAAATACTATCACGCATGTTGTTGATGTTAGTTATGTGTATGCAGTTAAGGACAATGTGTGCTGCTTTGTTTTGAGCCGGCTGCAGCTTTGCTGGGTCTTTCTTTGCTGCACTTGACCATATCTCTGGACAGTAATCAAGATGGGAGAATACCAGAGCCTGAACAACCTAGTACAGGTGTTTTTTTTGTAACAGACATACCTCTCCCCATCTTCACAACAACTTTGATAATTGACCATCCAATGTTACTCCTAGGAGTTTAGCTTCCTCAACTCATTCAATGGTCACACCCTTTATGTTCATCTCCAGTTGAGATTTACGTCTCAGAGAATGTTTTGAACCAAATACAACGCTTTTAGTTGTCGATGTATTTATTCATTATTAATTGACTGTAACTCCTTATTTAGAGTTCCAGGTAGCTCACTGGCTGTGGGTGCTGACGTGTAGAGTGTGGAATCATCCGCATGCATCCGTCATTCTAGCTGCGTGTGTAAGACCAGCGGCAAATCATTTGTAAAACTAGAGAAGAGTAACGGCTCAAGGAAATTACCCTGAGGGACAGCTCACTGTACATATCTGATGTTAGAGAAGCTTCTATTGAAGAATACTCTCTGGGCTGCCCTGAGGGACAGCTCACTGTATATATCTGATGTTAGAGAAGCTTCTATTGAAGAACATTCTCTGGGCTGCTCTGAGGGACACCACACTGTACATATCTGATGTTAGAGAAGCTTCTATTGAAGAATACTCTCTGGGTTATATTGATAAATAACTCTCCGATCATGTGATGACAGGTGATGTAAAGCCATAGCAAAGTGGATATATATATATATTTTTTTTTTTTACAATTTCTGATCAATAACATCAAAGGCTGCACTGAAATCTAACAATAACAGCTCCAACTATCATCTTATTATCGATTTATTTTAACCAATCATCAGTCACCTGAGTCAGTGCAGTACACGTGGAGTGTCCTCCTCTATAAGCTGAAAGTTAGCAGTGAGCATTGTTTCGTCTCCCTCTGTTGACTAAGAACAGGCAGCAAACTGATTGGGCGGCTGTTGGGGCCAGCAAAGGGTGCTTTACTATTTTTAGGCAGTGGAACTACTTTAGCTTCCTTCCACACATGTGGACAGACACTCATTTAGGCTTTGGTTAAAGATATGGTCAATAGTGGTGGCAATACAGTCTGCTACGATTCTCAATAGTTTACCATCTAGGTTGTCTATACCTGGTGGTAATACAGTCTGCTACCATTCTCAATAGTTTACCATCTAGGTTGTCTATACCTGGTGGCTTATCATTATGGATGGATAACAATAGTTTTTCCACCTCTTCCACACAAACTTGACCAAATTCAAAGCAGCGGACCTTCTCTTTCATGATTTGATATTTTATACAAAACTATGATGGTTCTTTGTTCAGTGTTGTCATTTCACTTCTCAGTTCTTCACTTTACCAGTGAAATAGTAATTGAAATGATTGGCCAGAGCCAAAGGTTTTTGTTGTAATGATTTAATGTACTCCAAAGTATTTTCCCGTTGTGTCATTTATCATTATTTGGTCATATAATTTCTTGTGATTTTTTGTGATTTTTTTCATTTACATTTCTCCATTTACTGTATGTCAACCAGTCAGCTGAGCAGCCTAACTTGTTGGCCATCTCTTTTGCGTAATTTATTTGAACAATTGTTTTTATTTTGTAGAAGCTTCCTCTTGAGAGGACAGCTAGTTGCTAATCGGTCCATGTTCTGATCGGCGATAGACACATGGAGACAAAATACATGTGTTGACTGTGTGGACTACGTTGACTCTGTTGACTGTGATTACTGTGTTGACTGTGATTACTATGTTGACTGTGTTAACTATGTTGACTGTTTTTACTGTGATTACTACTTTGACTGTTTTTACTGTGATTACTATGTTGACTGTGATTACTATGTTGACTGTTTTTACTGTGATTACTATGTTGACTGTTTTTACTGTGATTACTATGTTGACTGTGATTACTATGTTGACTGTTTTTACTGTGTTGACTGTGATTACTATGTTGACTGTTTTTACTGTGATTACTATGTTGACTGTTTTTACTGTGATTACTATGTTGACTGTGTTTACTATGTTGACTGTGATTACTATGTTGACTGTGATTACTATGTTGACTGTGATTACTATGTTGACTGTGATTACTGTGTTGACTGTGATTACTATGTTGACTGTGTTTACTATGTTGACTGTGATTACTATGTTGACTGTGATTACTATGTTGACTGTGATTACTATGTTGACTGTGATTACTATGTTGACTGTGTTTACTATGTTGACTGTGATTACTATGTTGACTGTGATTACTATGTTGACTGTGATTACTATGTTGACTGTGATTACTATGTTGACTGTGATTACTATGTTGACTGTGATTACTGTGTTGACTGTGATTACTATGTTGACTGTGATTACTATGTTGACTGTGATTACTGTGATTACTATGTTGACTGTTTTTACTGTGATTACTATGTTGACTGTGATTACTATGTTGACTGTGATTACTATGTTGACTGTGTTGACCTTGTTAACTATGTTGACTGTTTTTACTGTGATTACTATGTTGACTGTTTTTACTGTGATTACTATGTTGACTGTGATTACTATGTTGACTGTGATTACTATGTTGACTGTGTTGACTGTGATTACTATGTTGACTGTTTTTACTGTGTTGACTGTTTTTACTGTGATTACTATGTTGACTGTTTTTACTGTGATTACTATGTTGACTGTGATTACTATGTTGACTGTTTTTACTGTGTTGACTGTTTTTACTGTGATTACTATGTTGACTGTTTTTACTGTGATTACTATGTTGACTGTTTTTACTGTGTTGACTGTGATTACTATGTTGACTGTTTTTACTGTGATTACTATGTTGACTGTTTTTACTGTGATTACTATGTTGACTGTTTTTACTGTGTTGACTGTGATTACTATGTTGACTGTTTTTACTGTCTTTACTGTGCTGACTGTGATATATTTGTTGACCTTGATGTCTATGTAGACTGCGATGACGGTGTTGTCTGTGTTGACTGTGTTGACAGTGACTGTGTTTACTGGGTTGACAGTGTGGACTGTGTTGACAGTTGTGACTGTGTGGTCTGTGCTGACTGTGATGTCTATGCTGACTGGGTTGACAGTGTGGACTGTGTTGACAGTTGTGACTGTGTGGTCTGTGCTGACTGTGATGTCTATGCTGACTGGGTTGACAGTGTGGACTGTGTTGACAGTTGTGACTGTGTGGCCTGTGCTGACTGTGATGTCTATGCTGACTGGGTTGACAGTGTGGACTGTGTTGACAGTTGTGACTGTGTGGTCTGTGCTGACTGTGATGTCTATGCTGACTGGGTTGACAGTGTGGACTGTGTTGACAGTATTGACTGTGCTTTTTGGTTCAGAGTATGCAGAAGCGGAGGCCCACAGTGAAGGCCTGCTGGCAGACAGTGATATAGTGGTTGCCAAGGAGACGGTGCCATCCCAGAGGCTAGAGCCAGGTGGAGGTCACAACCAGCACCAGGGCCAATCGATCACTACCAGCCACGGCCAGGGGCACCAAGTCCAGGGGCACCAAGCCCAGGGGCACCAAGTCCAGGGGCAACAAGGGCAGGGCCAGGTCCCCACCATCACCACCATCTCCCTGGAGGAGCAGAAAGTGCTGCTGTCCCTGAATCGACTCAACCATCGGCTGCAATGTGAGTACAACCCTGCAATGACCCCAACGTTGATCAGGCTGTTACTTGTCCGTGTCTAGGGACCCTAACTAGAGCTCAGAGTTTTCCAGTGGTCATATCTCCACCACCTACTCGCTCTCTGACATGATATTGTGATACATTGCAGATGTGCAGGCATTTGCTGGAGGCCACCCTGCTACTAAACCTTTCTTACGTGGCGAAGCGCCCTTTGTGAGTATCTCAGTGGGTTTTGAAAGAATAATGTTTGTACCAACATTGATTTGAATTTATTTGTACACGATCGTTAGATTTGAGTGTTGTTAAACATGACCGTTTCCTGTCTCCTCCCAGACAGAGGATGGGACGGGTGCTGCCCACCGCAAACACCGCACGGTCTCCACCAACAACCGCCCTAGAACCCAGAGGAGATTCTGACACGACGGTCCAACAACGTTCCAATATGGCCGCCTGAATGTCACTTTGTCTGCTTGTGCTTTACACCAACCTTATACACTGCTGTATTAATAAAATGACTTTATAATAACTCCTCCTCGAGTTTCAGCACCACCACTAACTCTCTCTGCTGGGATGAAGACTTCACAACCCGGGGCTGTGAATAAGTCTATTAGCAAATGACAGTACTTATATTGACTTATTTACACATTATAGCTTCGGTCTTATATGCAGTCAGGCTTTGCTATTTGGTTTGGCCTTTAATTGATAGAGATTATTTTTGTATGAAATAAATATATTTATTTTCCCCGGACAATTGTGCTGTGTGTGTGTGTATATAATGTATTGTACACAATCATACCAATACGATTGTATACTGATGTCTGTCAGTGTGTAAGTTAATCTTGATAATGATGAAGCTAATAAAGTCACCCTGTCCTCAAGTTTGGTTTTGTTCTGTTTCTGAAAGGGAACGTAGACGCTGTTTGTTGTAGATTGTCCTCTAGGGGTCACAAGTTAACTCTTGTCAAAAAGGGACGTTCATAAGATGTGAAAACCGTTTCGTATGATGCAACGTCAACGGGTTTTTCAATACCATTCAATTCAACTTGATCATAGGTGTGTGTTAACTGTTGTTGGATGGCAGTTGAGTGAGATGAAGTGTGTACAACTTGTACAATAGACTCACTCCACTGGCCCAACAAGGTCAACAAGGGTTTGTTCAGAAACAACAAATCCTATTCTGTTTGGTCACTAGATAAAGCAGTCGGCTCTATTACTATAACATGTCAATTCTGTTTCTAAACTATGACTCCTACTGTAAAATGTTTAAACAGTTTCAAACAATGGTTTATAACTTTTTTATGAATGATATCTAAACAAATTTTAACTTGTAACGTACTGTCTATAAACTTCCTAATGTCAAGCATTACCAAACATTCTTTATTAAAGGGAACAGCAATCAGTGATTTAAGTGTGTCTCCAGTCAGCTTGCTGTGAACACTTCTCCCTCTGTCTCCAGTCAACTTGCTGTGAACACTTCTCCCTCTGTCTCCAGTCAACTTGCTGTGAACACTTCTCCCTCTGTCTCCAGTCAACTTGCTGTGAACACTTCTCCCTCTGTCTCCAGTCAACTTGCTGTGAACACTTCTCCCTCTGTCTCCAGTCAACTTGCTGTGAACACTTCTCCCTCTGTCTCCAGTCAACTTGCTGTGAACACTTCTCCCTCTGTCTCCAGTCAGCTTGCTGTGAACACTTCTCCCTCTGTCTCCAGTCAGCTTGCTGTGAACACTTCTCCCTCTGTCTCCAGTCAACTTGCTGTGAACACTTCTCCCTCTGTCTCCAGTCAACTTGCTGTGAACACTTCTCCCTCTGTCTCCAGTCAACTTGCTGTGAACACTTCTCCCTCTGTCTCCAGTCAACTTGCTGTGAACACTTCTCCCTCTGTCTCCAGTCAACTTGCTGTGAACACTTCTCCCTCTGTCTCCAGTCAACTTGCTGTGAACACTTCTCCCTCTGTCTCCAGTCAACTTGCTGTGAACACTTCTCCCTCTGTCTCCAGTCAACTTGCTGTGAACACTTCTCCCTCTGTCTCCAGTCAACTTGCTGTGAACACTTCTCCCTCTGTCTCCAGTCAACTTGCTGTGAACACTTCTCCCTCTGTCTCCAGTCAACTTGCTGTGAACACTTCTCCCTCTGTCTCCAGTCAACTTGCTGTGAACACTTCTCCCTCTGTCTCCAGTCAACTTGCTGTGAACACTTCTCCCTCTGTCTCCAGTCAACTTGCTGTGAACACTTCTCCCTCTGTCTCCAGTCAACTTGCTGTGAACACTTCTCTCTCTGTCTCCAGTCAGCTTGCTGTGAACACTTCTCCCTCTGTCTCCAGTCAACTTGCTGTGAACACTTCTCCCTCTGTCTCCAGTCAACTTGCTGTGAACACTTCTCCCTCTGTCTCCAGTCAACTTGCTGTGAACACTTCTCCCTCTGTCTCCAGTCAGCTTGCTGTGAACACTTCTCCCTCTGTCTCCAGTCAACTTGCTGTGAACACTTCTCCCTCTGTCTCCAGTCAGCTTGCTGTGAACACTTCTCCCTCTGTCTCCAGTCAACTTGCTGTGAACACTTCTCCCTCTGTCTCCAGTCAACTTGCTGTGAACACTTCTCCCTCTGTCTCCAGTCAACTTGCTGTGAACACTTCTCCCTCTGTCTCCAGTCAGCTTGCTGTGAACACTTCTCCCTCTGTCTCCAGTCAACTTGCTGTGAACACTTCTCCCTCTGTCTCCAGTCAGCTTGCTGTGAACACTTCTCCCTCTGTCTCCAGTCAACTTGCTGTGAACACTTCTCCCTCTGTCTCCAGTCAACTTGCTGTGAACACTTCTCCCTCTGTCTCCAGTCAGCTTGCTGTGAACACTTCTCCCTCTGTCTCCAGTCAACTTGCTGTGAAAACTTCTCCCTCTGTCTCCAGTCAGCTTGCTGTGAACACTTCTCCCTCTGTCTCCAGTCAACTTGCTGTGAACACTTCTCCCTCTGTCTCCAGTCAGCTTGCTGTGAACACTTCTCCCTCTGTCTCCAGTCAGCTTGCTGTGAACACTTCTCTCTCTGTACCCAGTCAACTTGCTGTGAACACTTCTCCCTCTGTCTCCAGTCAACTTGCTGTGAACACTTCTCCCTCTGTCTCCAGTCAGCTTGCTGTGAACACTTCTCCCTCTGTCTCCAGTCAGCTTGCTGTGAACACTTCTCCCTCTGTCTCCAGTCAACTTGCTGTGAAAACTTCTCCCTCTGTCTCCAGTCAGCTTGCTGTGAACACTTCTCCCTCTGTCTCCAGTCAACTTGCTGTGAAAACTTCTCCCTCTGTCTCCAGTCAACTTGCTGTGAACACTTCTCCCTCTGTCTCCAGTCAGCTTGCTGTGAACACTTCTCTCTCTGTCTCCAGTCAACTTGCTGTGAACACTTCTCCCTCTGTCTCCAGTCAGCTTGCTGTGACTTGTCTGAGGCGGAGACACGAGCAGCACACATCAGACAAGAATTTTTCTGTTTCAGATGTGACGAAACGTTTTTGGGCAGCACACCCATCAAACAGGTTTCTAGAACTTTGTAGCCTGGGCTACAAGTGTTTTCTCCCTTAACATTTTCTCAGAGAGGACTGATTAAAGATGATTTTAAGTATTATATATTTAACAAATGTAAGTAAATCACTGAATATATCTTTTTTTGTTTGATATTTATTGGGTTTCTTTAGTTTGTTTTGCAGTCCTCTACATGGACTTTACAGTATTCTCACCCTTTGACCTCCTAATGACAGGCTTTTTGAGGAACTAATATGTCAGGTCGTTGTGTCTGTTGTGGTGGAGTAGAGTCTGATCAATGTATTCGACCACCAATCAGCTGCTGCACATCAACAGAGTGAACAAATCAGAGGAAGTTCTGGTCCACCGGGGTTACTAGAGGAAGGGATGGTAGTATACATGGCGGTTCTGGTTGTTGTTCAACCACTCCACAAATTTCTTGTTAACAAACTATAGTTTTGGCAAGTCGGTTAGGACATCTACTTTGTGCATGACACAAGTCATTTGTCCAACAATTGTTTTACAGACAGATTATTTCACTTATAATTCACTGTATCACAATTCCAGTGGGTCAGAAGTTTACATACACTAAGTTGACTGGGCCTATAAACGGCTTGGAAAATTCCAGAAAATGATGTCATGGCTTTAGAAGCTTCTGATAGGCTAATTGACATAGTTTTAGTCAATTGGGGTGCACCTGTGGATGTATTTCAAGGCCTACCTTCAAACTCAGTGCCTCTTTACTTGACATCATTGGAAAATCAAAAGAAATCAGCCTAGACCTCAGAAAAAAATGTTTAGACCTCCACAACTCTGGTTCATCCTTGGGAGCAATTTACAAATGCCTGAAGGTACCACGTTCATCTGTACAAACAATAGTACGCAAGTATAAACACCATGGGACCACGCAGCCATCATACCGCTCAGGAAGGAGACGTGTTCTGTCTCCTGGAGATGAACGTACTTTGGTGCGAAAAGTGCAAATCAATCCCAGAACAACAGCTTCACCTTGTGAAGATGCTGGAGGAAACAGGTACAAAAGTATCTATATCCACAGTAAAACGAGTCCTATATCAACCTAACCTGAAAGGCCGCTTATTCCTGTTGGAGCGACGTGTGAAGAATCCAGGTGGCTGTACCGACTCCGACAGCATATCCCGAGAGAGCCATGTTTCCGTGAAACAGAGAATGTTACAATCCCGGATGTCTCTCTGGAAGGCAACTCTTTCGGCTACATTGTTATCTAGAGACTGGACATTAGCGAGTAATAAACTCGGAAGTGTGCGCGCCTCTGAAGTCTCACCAGAAGGCCGCTCCGTCTACTTGTTTTGGGCCTCTGGAATCAGATCAAATGCACTGGGTGGTTCGAACAAAGGATCCGATTCGGGAAAGTCGTATTCCTGGTCATAGTGCTGGTAAATTGACGTCACTCTCATATCAAATAGTTCTTCCCGGCTGTATGTAATAACACTTAAGATTTTCTGGGCTAACAATGTAAGAAATAATACATAAAAACCAAAATGCTGCATAGTTTCCTAAGGACTAGAAGCGAGGAGACCATCTCTGTCGGCACCATCTTGCTCACCAATGTAGTAGTTTAAAAGTGTTACTGCACAGCTATAAGAGCCAATGGGATCGCAATATCATAAGTTGATAACTTAAAGAAGTTCATTTTAATTGCATTTATTTGGGGAAAAAATTATACAACAAGATTGGATCACCAGAGGATAGCATTTAAAAAAGTGGTACACACGCGGATTGGGTAAAAACCCATGGCTTACTGTAAAAAACCCATGGCTTACTGTAAAATAAAACATGGCTTACTATTAAAAAAAACATGGCTTACTGTAAAAATTCCACGACTTACTATAAGAAAACCCATGGCTTATTGTAACAAAATCCATGTCTTGCTGTAACAAAACCCATGTCTTACTGTAACAAAGGGAAAGGGGGATACCTAGTCAGTTGTCAACTGAATGTATTCAACTAAAATGTGTCTTCCGCATTTAACCCAACCACTCTGAATCAACATCCACGTCTTCGGCGCCCGGGGAACAGCGGGTTAACTGCCTAGCTCAGGGGCAGAACGACAGATTTTGACCTTGTCAGCTCTGGGATTCGATTCAGCAACCTTCCGCTCTAACCACTAGGCTACCTGACAAAAACCATGGCTTACAGTAATTAAACCCATGACTTACTGTAAATAAAACATGGCTTACTGTAAAAAAAAACATGGCTTACAGTAATTAAAACCATGGCTTACTGTAAATAAAACATGGCTTACTGTAAAAAACCCATGGCTTACAGTAATTAAACCCATGGCTTACTGTAAATAAAACATGGCTTACTGTAAAAAACCCATGGCTTACAGTAATTAAAACCATGGATTACTGTAAATAAAACATGGCTTACTGTAAAAAACCCATGGCTTACTGTAACAAAACCCCATGGCTTACTGTAAATAAAACCCATGGCTTACTGTAACAAAACCAATGGCTTACTGTAACAAAACCCATGGCTTATTGTAACAAAACCCATGGCTTACTGTAACAAAACCAATGGCTTACTGTAACACAACCCATGGCTTACTGTAAATAAAACATGGCTTACTGTAAATAAAACATGGCTTACTGTAACAAACACCATGGCTTCCTGTAACAAAACCCACGGCTTACTGTAACAAAACCCACGGCTTACTATAAGAAAACTCATGGCTTACTGTAAATAAAACATGGCTTACTGTAAAAAAAAAACATGGCTTACTGTAAATAAAACATGGCTTACTGTATAAAAAAAACATGGCTTACTGTAAATAAAACATGGCTTACTGTAAAGAAAGACATGGCTTACTGTAAAAAAAAACATGGCTTACTGTAACAAAACCCATGGCTTAAGTAATATAACCAATGGCTTATTGTAACAAAACCCATGGCTTACTGTAAATAAAACATGGCTTACTGTAAAGAAAAACATGGTTTACTGTAACAAACACCATGGCTTACTGTAACAAAACCCATGACTTATTGTAACAAAACCCATGGCTTACTGTAAAAGAAAACATGGCTTACTGTAACAAACACCATGGCTTACTGTAACAAAACCAATGACTTATTGTAACAAAACCCATGGCTTACTGTAAAAAAAAAACATGGCTTACTGTAACAAACACCATGGCTTACTGTAACAAAACCCATGACTTATTGTAACAAAACCCATGGCTTATTGTAATAAAACCCATGTCTGATTCTGGTTGGTTGAGCTGTAGAAACCGTGACGTAACAGGTCACTGATGATAAACATTTACAATACATGTTTAACTTTTTTTTTTTTTTTTTCATGGCTTAACCCTTCGTGTTGAATTGACTCCCAGAAACCAAACTCTGACAGACAAGAAAGGTCATGCTAAGATATAACACGTAATGTGAGCCTTGTAGAGGGGTGCAAGTCTGAGCTTGTGTGTTGTGTTCTTCCTCTGTCAAGTTTAATCTCACACGCTTTGTATATTGTTAAGTCACGGTCTATCATGTGGTGAGTTCAGTGGCCACAAAAAAATAAACAAAAATAAAACACAAACATATTATAGCTTTATGTTGTTGTGGAGGCTTTTATCCAGAGGAACTTACTGAGTGCATACATTTTCATACTGGTCCCCTGTGGGAATCGAACCCACAACCCTGGTTTTGGAAGCACCATGATCTACCAACTGAGATTTTTTTTTTTAGGTTAGAATTAAGTTAACTCTAAACCTAACCCTAATCCTGCTTTTGTTAAAACAGGAGAAAAGGAGAGCAATTTAATATTACCCGTGTGTGTTCATTGTTTACGTGTGTGTGTGTGTGTGTGTGCGTGCGTGCGTGCGTGCGTGCGTGCGTGCGTGCGTGTGTGCGTGCGTGCGTGTGTGTGCGTGTGTGTGTGTGTTCATTGTTTTCCTTGTGTGTGTTCATTGTTTACTTGTGTGTGTGTGTGTTCATTGTTTTACGTGTGTGTGTGTGTGTGTGTGTGTGTGTGTGTGTGTGTGTGTGTGTGTGTGTGTGTGTGTGTGTGTGTGTGTGTGTGTGTGTGTGTGTGTGTTCATTGTTTACGTGTGTGTGTGTGTGTGTGTTCATTGTTTACGTGTGTGTGTGTGTGTGTGTGTTCATTGTTTACGTGACCTACTTAAAGTACTGTAGGGGGCACACAAACTCTCCCATGGTAAACTGCCCCATGGATATAGAACAGAGACCGTTGAGATAAGTCACACCAGTCCAGATGGATATAGAACAGACCGTTGAGATAAGTCACACCATTCCAGATGGATATAGAACAGAGACCGTTGAGATAAGTCACACCAGTCCAGATGGATATAGAACAGAGACCGTTGAGATAAGTCACACCAGTCCAGATGGATATAGAACAGACCGTTGAGATAAGTCACACCATTCCAGATGGATATAGCACAGACCGTTGAGATAAGTCACACCAGTCCAGATGGATATAGCACAGACCGTTGAGATAAGTCACACCAGTCCAGATGGATATAGCACAGACCGTTGAGATAAGTCACACCATTCCAGATGGATATAGCACAGACCGTTGAGATAAGTCACACCAGTCCAGATGGATAAAGCACAGAGACCGTTGAGATAAGTCACACCAGTCCAGATGGATATAGCACAGAGACCATTGAGATAAGTCACACCAGTCCAGATGGATATAGCACAGAGACCATTGAGATAAGTCACACCAGTCCAGATGGATATAGCACAGAGACCATTGAGATAAGTCACACCAGTCCAGATGGATATAGCACAGACCGTTGAGATAAGTCACATCAGTCCAGATGGATATAGCACAGAGACCATTGAGATAAGTCACACCAGTCCAGATGGATATAGAACAGAGACCGTTGAGATAAGTCACACCAGTCCAGATGGATATAGAACAGACCGTTGAGATAAGTCACACCAGTCCAGATGGATATAGAACAGAGACTGTTGAGATAAGTCACACCAGTCCAGATGGATATAGAACAGACCGTTGAGATAAGTCACACCAGTCCAGATGGATATAGAACAGACCGTTGAGATAAGTCACACCAGTCCAGATGGATATAGAACAGAGACCGTTGAGATAAGTCACACCAGTCCAGATGGATATAGAACAGACAGACAGTTGAGATAAGTCACACCAGTCCAGATGGATATAGAACACAGACCGTTGAGATAAGTAACACCAGTCCAGATGGATATAGCACAGACCGTTGGATAAGTCACACCAGTCCAGATGGATATAGAACAGAGACCGTTGAGATAAGTCGCACCAGTCCAGATGGATATAGCACAGACCGTTGAGATAAGTCACACCAGTCCAGATGGATATAGAACAGACCGTTGAGATAAGTCACACCAGTCCAGATGGATATAGCACAGACCGTTGAGATAAGTCACACCAGTCCAGATGGATATAGAACAGACCGTTGAGATAAGTCACACCATTCCAGATGGATATAGAACAGAGACCGTTGAGATAAGTCACACCAGTCCAGATGGATATAGCACAGAGACCGTTGAGATAAGTCACACCAGTCCAGATGGATATAGAACAGACCGTTGAGATAAGTCACACCAGTCCAGATGGATATAGAACAGAGACCATTGAGATAAGTCACACCAGTCCAGATGGATATAGAACAGAGACCGTTGAGATAAGTCACACCAGTCCAGATGGATATAGCACAGAGAATGTTGAGATAAGTCACACCAGTCCAGATGGATATAGAACAGAGGCCGTTGAGATAAGTCACACCAGTCCAGATGGATATAGAACAGAGACCGTTGAGATAAGTCACACCAGTCCAGATGGATATAGAACAGACAGACAGTTGTTGGATAATTTGAGACAACAAGAGGTGAAGACTCTCTGGTCAAAAGTTGTGCACTAAATAGGGAATAGGGTGCCAACCCTGGTCTAAAGTAGTGCACTAAATAGGGAATAGGGTGTCATTTGTGAGACAGACACGGTGTTGACGAAAGGGCCCCCATACTGGTAGGTGGGTGGTCCCTCTCCTTCCAGCCAGTCAGGCTGAGGCTGCAGGACAACTGAGGAGAAGTCTTGACGTTTGTCCCATATGTCAAACTATTGTCTATTTAGTTCACTACTTTGTAGTGCACTCTATAGGGAATAGGGTGCCATTTGGGACTCATTATAGAAGTCTGGAACATGGGAACCCATCTTTACACTAGTGTGTCTGTGTGTCTGTGTGTCTGTGTGTCTGGGTGTCTGTGTGTGTGTGTGTGTGTGTGTGTGTGTGTGTGTGTGTGTCTGTGTGTCTGTGTTAGAACCAAGGCTTCCACCGACTACATGTAAATGCCTTGACTGACAGGGCAGTTTTATTCTGATGTCGTCAAGCAGAGAAGTGTCCAAGCATCAACAGGATATATATATGAAGAGTCAACAGGATATATATATGAAGAGTAATCAACAGGATATATATATGAAGAGTAATCAACAGGATATATATATGAAGAGTAATCAACAGGATATATATATGAAGAGTAATCAACAGGATATATATATGAAGAGTCAACAGGATATATATATGAAGAGTAATCAACAGGATATATATATGAAGAGTAATCAACAGGATATATATATGAAGAGTCAACAGGATATATATATGAAGAGTAATCAACAGGATATATATATGAAGAGTAATCAACAGGATATATATATGAAGAGTCAACAGGATATATATATGAAGAGTAATCAACAGGATATATATATGAAGAGTAATCAACAGGATATATATATGAAGAGTCAACAGGATATATATATGAAGAGTCAACAGGATATATATATGAAGAGTAATCAACAGGATATATATATGAAGAGTAATCAACAGGATATATATATGAAGAGTAATCAACAGGATATATATATGAAGAGTAATCAACAGGATATATATATGAAGAGTAATCAACAGGATATATATATGAAGAGTCAACAGGATATATATATGAAGAGTAATCAACAGGATATATATATGAAGAGTCAACAGGATATATATATGAAGATTAATCAACAGGATATATATATGAAGAGTCAACAGGATATATATATGAAGAGTCAACAGGATATATATATGAAGAGTCAACAGGATATATACATGAAGAGTAAACAACAGGATATATATATGAAGAGTAATCAACAGGATATATATATGAAGAGTCAACAGGATATATACATGAAGAGTAATCAACAGGATATATATATGAAGAGTAATCAACAGGATATATATATGAAGAGTAATCAACAGGATATATATATGAAGAGTAATCAACAGGATATATATATGAAGAGTCAACAGGATATATACATGAAGAGTAATCAACAGGATATATATATGAAGAGTAATCAACAGGATATATATATGAAGAGTAATCAACAGGATATATATATGAAGAGTAATCAACAGGATATATATATGAAGAGTCAACAGGATATATATATGAAGAGTAATCAACAGGATATATATATGAAGAGTAATCAACAGGATATATATATGAAGAGTCAACAGGATATATATATGAAGAGTCAACAGGATATATATATGAAGAGTCAACAGGATATATATATGAAGAGTCAACAGGATATATATATGAAGAGTAATCAACAGGATATATATATGAAGAGTAATCAACAGGATATATATATGAAGAGTCAACAGGATATATATATGAAGAGTAATCAACAGGATATATATATGAAGAGTAATCAACAGTCTATATTTAAAGAGTCAGGGCAGTATATATATATGAAGAGTCAACAGGATATATATATATATCAACAGTCTACATATATGAAGAATCAGAGAAGTATATCTACTACTACTATAGCTCTCTACCTCTATTTCATCAGAAAACACAGCTGCTTTTGAAAGTCCGCCACAACTTCTGAAGAATCAAGGAACAAAATGGTAGTAATAAACAAACAAAATAATAACTAGACAAAATGTATTTGTGTACATGTTATAAAGGTGGTATCATTGCATGTTTCCTACCTATTAAAAATGATTAATCAAATGTTCTGGAACTATTAACTGTCTGTGTAAATACATTAACAAATAACAGAGACAGACAGACATAGTAACTCTGCTCTCTCCCATTCAACAGTTCTGTACAGTGCCTGCAGAGCAATAACAGGGGTATAAGAAAATAGGCTCTGTGTCCAAAGAGACTGGGTCTTGACAAAATTATTTATCCATGAAGTATGGAGGCTCATTTGCATAACAATTATGGGAACTGCATGGGACTACTTTTTTTTAAGCATCAATGTAGAGAGAGAGAGAGAGAGGGGGGGAGAGAGAGAGAGAGAGAGAGAGAGAGAGAGAGAGAGAGAGAGGGAGAGGGGGGTGGGGAGAGAGAGAGAGAGAGAGAGAGGGGGGGGGGAAGAGAGAGAGAGGGGGGGAGAGAGAGGGGGGGGGGAGAGAGATGTTTTGTTAATTATAATGACTGACTGGACAACTTCAAGTGCGGTTTGTGATTATTTGATGTGATGAGATTAAATTAATTAGCGAATGTTATTAGCTGCTCATTAGCAATTGTCCCATTGTTGTTTTTTCTTCTTGGAAAATGGTGTAAAAATAGCATCCTACATTTTCAGATTCGAGTGTTTCATAGTCAAATGTACAGGGTTTAGTATGTACAGGGTTGCAGGTGTGATGGCAGGGTACAGTGTTTAGTATGTACAGGGTTGTAGGTGTGATGGCAGGGTACAGTGTTTAGTATGTACAGGGTTGCAGGTGTGATGGCAGGGTACAGTGTTTAGTATGTACAGGGTTGTAGGTGTGATGGCAGGGTACAGTGTTTAGTATGTACAGGGTTGTAGGTGTGATGGCAGGGTACAGTGTTTAGTATGTACAGGGTGGTAGGTGTGATGGCAGGGTACAGTGTTTAGTATGTACAGGGTTAGAGGTGTGATGGCAGGGTACAGTGTTTAGTATGTACAGGGTTGCAGGTGTGATGGCAGGGTACAGTGTTTAGTATGTACAGGGTGGTAGGTGTGATGGCAGGGTACAGTGTTTAGTATGTACAGGGTTAGAGGTGTGATGGCAGGGTACAGTGTTTAGTATGTACAGGGTGGTAGGTGTGATGGCAGGGTACAGTGTTTAGTATGTACAGGGTTGTAGGTGTGATGGCAGGGTACAGTGTTTAGTATGTACAGGGTTAGAGGTGTGATGGCAGGGTACAGTGTTTAGTATGTACAGGGTGGTAGGTGTGATGGCAGGGTACAGTGTTTAGTATGTACAGGGTTGTAGGTGTGATGGCAGGGTACAGTGTTTAGTATGTACAGGGTTAGAGGTGTGATGGCAGGGTACAGTGTTTAGTATGTACAGGGTGGTAGGTGTGATGGCAGGGTACAGTGTTTAGTATGTACAGGGTTGTAGGTGTGATGGCAGGGTACAGTGTTTAGTATGTACAGGGTTAGAGGTGTGATGGCAGGGTACAGTGTTTAGTATGTACAGGGTTGCAGGTGTGATGGCAGGGTACAGTGTTTAGTATGTACAGGGTTGGAGGTGTGATGGCAGGGTACAGTGTTTAGTATGTACAGGGTTGCAGGTGTGATGGCAGGGTACAGTGTTTAGTATGTACAGGGTTGCAGGTGTGATGGCAGGGTACAGTGCTTAGTATGTACAGGGTTGTAGGTGTGATGGCAGGGTACAGTGTTTAGTATGTACAGGGTTGGAGGTGTGATGGCAGGGTACAGTGTTTAGTATGTACAGGGTTGTAGGTGTGATGGCAGGGTACAGTGTTTAGTATGTACAGGGTTGTAGGTGTGATGGCAGGGTACAGTGTTTAGTATGTACAGGGTTAGAGGTGTGATGGCAGGGTACAGTGTTTAGTATGTACAGGGTTGTAGGTGTGATGGCAGGGTACAGTGTTTAGTATGTACAGGGTTAGAGGTGTGATGGCAGGGTACAGTGTTTAGTATGTACAGGGTTGTAGGTGTTATGGCAGGGTACAGTGTTTAGTATGTACAGGGTTGGAGGTGTGATGGCAGGGTACAGTGTTTAGTATGTACAGGGTTGTAGGTGTGATGGCAGGGTACAGTGTTTAGTATGTACAGGGTTGTAGGTGTGATGGCAGGGTACAGTGTTTAGTATGTACAGGGTTAGAGGTGTGATGGCAGGGTACAGTGTTTAGTATGTACAGGGTTGTAGGTGTTATGGCAGGGTACAGTGTTTAGTATGTACAGGGTTGGAGGTGTGATGGCAGGGTACAGTGTTTAGTATGTACAGGGTTGTAGGTGTTATGGCAGGGTACAGTGTTTAGTATGTACAGGGTTGGAGGTGTGATGGCAGGATACAGTGAAACTCTTAGGCTCCAACATGCAGGACTAAGTCAAATATATATATATATATATATATATACGTATATATATAATGAAAAGGGTAATAAAACACCCAACAGAAATATCAGTATTTATATCATGACTGTAGCCGTGATGAATACCTGCATGTCTGTTGAGGTGAAGGCAGACTAAAGACTGTTGAGTACAATCCAATGTTAGCGATGCGTCGTTGTTTTGTCACACAACACAACGCCACAGATGTCTCAAGTTTTGAGGGAGCGTGAAATTGGCGTGCTGACTGCAGGAATGTCCGCCAGAGCTGTTGCTCTGTACCATGAACATTGTTTTAGAGAATTTGCCAGTACACCCAACCAGCCTCACAACCGCAGACCACGTACGTGTACGGCGTTGTTTGGGCGAACGGTTTGCTGATGTCAACGTTGAGAACAGAGTGTCCCATAGTGGCAGTGAGGTTATGGTATGGGGCAGGCATAAGCTACGGACAATGAACACAATTGCATTTTTATCGATGGCAATTCGAATGCACAGAGATACCGTGACGAGTTCCTGAGGCCAATTGTCGTGCCATTCATCCGCCGCCATCATCTCATGTTTCAGCATGATAATGCACAGCCCCATGTCACAAGGATCTGTACACAATTCCTGGAAGCTGAAAATGTCCCAGTTCTTCCATGGCCTGAACACTCACCAGACATGTCACCCATTGAGCATGTTTGGGATGCTCTGGATCGAAGTGTATGACAGCATGTTCCAGTTCCCGCCAATATCCAGCAATTTCACACAGCCATTGAAGAGGAGTGGGACAACATTCCACAAATCAACAGCCTGATCAACTCTATGTAAAGGAGATTAGGCTCCTGAGTGGCGTAGCAGTCTAAGGCACTGCATCTCAGTGTAAGAGTTGTCACTACAGTCCCTGGTTCAAATCCAGGCTGCATCACATCTGGCTGTGTTTGGGAGTCCCATAGGACGGTGCACAATTGGCCAAGCGTTGTCTGGTTTGGCTGTCATTGTAAATAAGAATTTGTTCTCAACTGACTTTTCTAGTAAAATAAAAATGGGTCACTCTGTATGAGGCAAATGGTGTTCACAACAGATACTGAGGATTTTTCTCATCCACGCCACAACCTTTTTTAAAAAGGTATTTTTGACTAACTGTATTTCCATTCATGTGAAATGATGGATTAGGTCCTCATTTATTTATTTCAATGGACTGATTTCCTCATATGAACTGTGAACTCAGTAACATCTTAGAAATTGTTGCATGTTGCGTTTATATTTTTATTCAGTATAATTTAAAAACCAAACTACCAAAACACTCCAGATTTGTCTAAAATATAAATATAAAGAGTGTTTTAATGTAATTTGTCTGTCGAGAAAGTTCTCTCCGTCTCTTTAAAGGAACTTCTCGTTCCAGATAAAGCGTCAGGCCCCGCCCGGTCTGAGGCTCAGATCACATGAGTCAGAGTTTACAACCAAGTCAGACTCAACTTTACAACACTGACAAGGCTGTGATTTGCAATGTGCGCTGTCACTCGTTTTTTTTTATGGAAAAATCGGGAAAAACTTTCGAAGGTAAATCTGTGCAGTAATTTGACTTCAGGTAAACGTTTAACTTTTTTTTATTTGTGTTTCTTTTTTTCGTGTGGAAAAGTTACAGATACAGTGGAGTAGATATGCGCGTTGTTATATTTTACAGTGTGTTCTTCCGAAACATCAGAAAGAAGTGTACTGTTCGTGGTGATTGTGATAGCTAACCCTACTGTTGGGAGAACATAACTTTACTTTTGGACTCACTTTGATTTAACTTTCGATGATCGACGTTTCGAGTTTCGCTCCCCGAAAAACTAGATTTATGGTTCTTTGAGTTGAATCTTTTTATAATTTTTTTTTTTTCCTTCTCGGGCAAATACTTTTTGGATAGTTTTTGTTGTTGGAATAAACATGGATCCGAGCCAGCACAACCCCCCGGCCGGTCACCAGATAATCCACGTCCGGGGAGACTCGGAGACGGATCTGGAGACCCTTTTCAACGCTGTTATGAACCCGAAAAATACCAGCGTCCCCCCCTCCGTCCCAATGAGGATGAGAAAGCTTCCAGATTCCTTCTTCAAACCGCCAGAGCCAAAGTCCCACTCCAGACAAGTAAGACGAGAGAGACCACCCTCACACACACAACCCAGATACAAAGCCCCCAGACACTTCACCAACTATAAAGAGAAAAATCCGTTCTGTTGTTTTACTTTTACCCACGCATGTTACTAGTCAACTGTGTCCCAACACGTTAATTATATTACATTAAAAGGTATCTTCTGTTGCCTAAATCAAGATGAATCGACTGAAGCAGGTTAACTTTTTCAGGAGTTGTTGAATAACTTTTTAAAGTGTTAGGCATATTACTAATACTACGTGCTATTACTATAATTAATGTAAATTATTCCAAAAGTTTAAGTTACAGATATATCTTATGTAGGCTTGATATAATGCAGTTTATTGTATTTCCGAAAAGTATTTTTTTATTAATACACCAAGATGAACATAATATTCTTTATAAGATTGATATAAAGTTGTTACGTTTGTTAGTAAATCGAAAGAAAATCGAGGAATGGACTGCAGCATGAGGCCCTATGCTTGTAACAGGTCAGTTTGAGAGACTGAATCCGGCCGGTTTAGTTAAACAATGCATGCCCTTTAATGTTAGTAAAAAGCTTAGGAAATCATGTGGTGGAATCACTCGTAGCCCATTTACACTTTTTAACCCTTTCAGTTTATGATCTTTAATGAGTGAGTTGAGCCAGCAGTGCGCATGCGCGGTTGACGGTGGCATGGACGTGTCGGAGTATGCGCCTTCGGGACTTCCAGAGTTGTTGTCCCTGCTCAACTTTAGCAGGCTGCAGCAGCCCTCTTGTCTCCTCCAGGCTTTAGAAACCGAGCAGTGATACTAGGCCTTCTTATTATCGTAATGTTTGCTTTATTCAAGTTTATGAACAGAAAGTTTGTTATTATTGCATGGAACAACAACCAATTTATTTATTTATTTATTAAACTCAAATGTTATAAAACTTGACTATAATGAATTATATTAATTTACTTTGAGGTGAATAGTGCAGAACATGATTGAACAACATTTAATTAGGTGTTTTGTATAAAAACTTTCCATCTGTAATCTGGGTGACTCATGCACAAGTTAGTGAATCACTTCCCTGACTCCCCTCTCCTCCTCTCCTCTTCCCTGACTCCCCTCTCCTACTCTCCTCTTCCCCGACTCCCCTCTCCTCCTCTCCTCTTCCCTGACTCCCCTCTCCTCCTCTTCTCTGACTCTACTCTCCTCTTCCCTGACTCCCCTCTCCTCCTCTCCTCTTCACTGACTCCCCTCTCCTCCTCTCCTCTTCCCCGACTCCCCTCTCCTCCTCTCCTCTTCCCTGACTCCCCTCTCCTCCTCTCCTCTTCTCTGACTCTACTCTCCTCTTCCCTGACTCCCCTCTCCTCCTCTCCTCTTCACTGACTCCCCTCTCCTACTCTCCTCTTCCCCGACTCCCCTCTCCTCCTCTCCTCTTCCCTGACTACCCTCTCCTCCTCTCCTCTTCCCTGACTCCCCTCTCCTACTCTCCTCTTCCCTGACTCCCCTCTCCTCCTCCTCCTCTCTCTTCCTCCTCTCTCCATCCAGACCAGCACAGACGCAGGTACGGCTGGTGCCATCGCCCCCCACCACGTGCGTGCCCACTCGTCCCCTGCCTCCCTACAGCTAGGGGCAGTGTCTCCCCTGTTGGGCATGGTCCCTGCGGGCGCCCCCCCATCACACCTCCGACAGTCGTCCTATGAGATCCCAGATGACATGCCCCTGCCCCCGGGCTGGGAGATGGCCAAGACACCCTCTGGACAGAGATACTTCCTCAAGTAAGTTTAATAACCTTATGTATGTTAACTCTCTATACCTTTCTAATAATAATATTATTAAGATCTAATAACAGCCCTATGGGCCCTGATCAAAGGTAGTGTACTGTCTGGGGATCAGGTTACAGCTGGAACGTAGTGTCTGGGGATCAGGTTACAGCTGGAACATCGTGTCTGGGGATCAGGTTACAGCTGGAACATAGTGTCTGGGGATCAGGTTACAGCTGGAACATAGTGTCTGGGGATCAGGTTACAGCTGGAACATAGTGTCTGGGGATCAGGTTACAGCTGGAACATCGTGTCTGGGGATCAGGTTACAGCTGGAACATAGTGTCTGGGGATCAGGTTACAGCTGGAACGTAGTGTCTGGGGATCAGGTTACAGCTGGAACATAGTGTCTGGGGATCAGGTTACAGCTGGAACGTAGTGTCTGGGGATCAGGTTACAGCTGGAACGTAGTGTCTGGGGATCAGGTTACAGCTGGAACATCGTGTCTGGGGATCAGGTTACAGCTGGAACATAGTGTCTGGGGATCAGGTTACAGCTGGAACATCGTGTCTGGGGATCAGGTTACAGCTGGAACGTAGTGTCTGGGGATCAGGTTACAGCTGGAACGTAGTGTCTGGGGATCAGGTTACAGCTGGAACGTAGTGTCTGGGGATCAGGTTACAGCTGGAACATCGTGTCTGGGGATCAGGTTACAGCTGGAACATCGTGTCTGGGGATCAGGTTACAGCTGGAACATAGTGTCTGGGGATCAGGTTACAGCTGGAACGTAGTGTCTGGGGATCAGGTTACAGCTGGAACATCGTGTCTGGGGATCAGGTTACAGCTGGAACATCGTGTCTGGGGATCAGGTTACAGCTGGAACATAGTGTCTGGGGATCAGGTTACAGCTGGAACATAGTGTCTGGGGATCAGGTTACAGCTGGAACGTAGTGTCTGGGGATCAGGTTACAGCTGGAACGTAGTGTCTGGGGATCAGGTTACAGCTGGAACGTAGTGTCTGGGGATCAGGTTACAGCTGGAACATCGTGTCTGGGGATCAGGTTACAGCTGGAACATCGTGTCTGGGGATCAGGTTACAGCTGGAACATAGTGTCTGGGGATCAGGTTACAGCTGGAACGTAGTGTCTGGGGATCAGGTTACAGCTGGAACATCGTGTCTGGGGATCAGGTTACAGCTGGAACATAGTGTCTGGGGATCAGGTTACAGCTGGAACGTAGTGTCTGGGGATCAGGTTACAGCTGGAACGTAGTGTCTGGGGATCAGGTTACAGCTGGAACGTAGTGTCTGGGGATCAGGTTACAGCTGGAACATCGTGTCTGGGGATCAGGTTACAGCTGGAACATCGTGTCTGGGGATCAGGTTACAGCTGGAACATCGTGTCTGGGGATCAGGTTACAGCTGGAACATCGTGTCTGGGGATCAGGTTACAGCTGGAACATCGTGTCTGGGGATCAGGTTACAGCTGGAACATCGTGTCTGGGGATCAGGTTACAGCTGGAACATCGTGTCTGGGGATCAGGTTACAGCTGGAACATCGTGTCTGGGGATCAGGTTACAGCTGGAACGTAGTGTCTGGGGATCAGGTTACAGCTGGAACATAGTGTCTGGTCTAGTGATGTATAGTGGTTGTACTAGAGGGACTGGGGATCAACTAGTGATGTATAGTGGTTGTATTAGAGGGACTGGGGGTCAACTAGTGATGTATAGTGGTTGTACTAGAGGGACTGGGGGTCAACTAGTGATATATAGTGGTTGTATTAGAGGGACTGGGGGTCAACTAGTGATGTATAGTGGTTGTATTAGAGGGACTGGGGGTCAACTAGTGATATATAGTGGTTGTATTAAAGGGACTGGGGGTCAACTAGTGATGTATAGTGGTTGTACTAGAGGGACTGGGGGTCAACTAGTGATATATAGTGGTTGTATTAGAGGGACTGGGGGTCAACTAGTGATGTATAGTGGTTGTACTAGAGGGACTGGGGGTCAACTAGTGATATATAGTGGTTGTATTAGAGGGACTGGGGGTCAACTAGTGATATATAGTGGTTGTACTAGAGGGACTGGGGGTCAACTAGTGATATATAGTGGTTGTATTAGAGGGACTGGGGGTCAACTAGTGATATATAGTGGTTGTATTAAAGGGACTGGGGGTCAACTAGTGATGTATAGTGGTTGTACTAGAGGGACTGGGGGTCAACTAGTGATATATAGTGGTTGTATTAGAGGGACTGGGGGTCAACTAGTGATATATAGTGGTTGTATTAGAGGGACTGGGGGACAACTAGTGATATATAGTGGTTGTATTAGAGGGACTGGGGGTCAACTAGTGATATATAGTGGTTGTATTAGAGGGACTGGGGGTCAACTAGTGATATATAGTGGTTGTATTAAAGGGACTGGGGGTCAACTAGTGATATATAGTGGTTGTATTAGAGGGACTGGGGGACAACTAGTGATATATAGTGGTTGTACTAGAGGGACTGGGGGTCAACTAGTGATATATAGTGGTTGTATTAGAGGGACTGGGGGTCAACTAGTGATATATAGTGGTTGTATTAGAGGGACTGGGGGACAACTAGTGATATATAGTGGTTGTATTAGAGGGACTGGGGGTCAACTAGTGATATATAGTGGTTGTATTAAAGGGACTGGGGGTCAACTAGTGATATATAGTGGTTGTATTAGAGGGACTGGGGGACAACTAGTGATATATAGTGGTTGTACTAGAGGGACTGGGGGTCAACTAGTGATATATAGTGGTTGTATTAGAGGGACTGGGGGTCAACTAGTGATATATAGTGGTTGTACTAGAGGGACTGGGGGACAACTAGTGATATATAGTGGTTGTATTAGAGGGACTGGGGGACAACTAGTGATATATAGTGGTTGTATTAGAGGGACTGGGGGACAACTAGTGATATATAGTGGTTGTACTAGAGGGACTGGGGGTCAACTAGTGATATATAGTGGTTGTATTAGAGGGACTGGGGGTCAACTAGTGATATATAGTGGTTGTATTAGAGGGACTGGGGGACAACTAGTGATATATAGTGGTTGTATTAGAGGGACTGGGGGTCAACTAGTGATATATAGTGGTTGTACTAGAGGGACTGGGCCACTTAAGTTTAAAAACTTGTTAATGCAGGCTACTAAATGTAGGCCCATGACTTTCTTCCCAAATGGTTGTGGATAAAATGATACCTTTCAGAATCAGATGTTTTTAGGTTCCACATCTGGTCCATTTAGGGCAGTACTCTTTACCCTTCTGGTGTCGTAAGTTACTTGGGGTTTGGGGGGGACGGGACGGGGAGAGAGAGTTAAAACGACTCACACATACTCTCAGTACTACTGCTGCTGCTGACGTTTGGAAACTGACCAAAACGGACTCTCGCAGGACTGAAACGGACTCTCTCAAGACTGAAACGGACTCTCTCAGGACTGAAATGGACTCTGTCAGGACTGAAACGGACTCTGTCAGGACTGAAACGGACTCTGTCAGGACTGAAACGGACTCTCTCAAGACTGAAACGGACTCTCTCAAGACTGAAACGGACTCTGTCAGGACTGAAACGGACTCTGTCAGGACTGAAACGGACTCTGTCAGGACTGAAACGGACTCTGTCAGGACTGAAATGGACTCTCAGGACTGAAACGGACTCTGTCAGGACTGAAACGGACTCTCTCAGGACTGAAGCGGACTCTGTCAGGACTGAAACGGACTCTCTCAGGACTGAAACGGACACTCTAAGGACTGAAACGGACTCTCTCGGGACTGAAACGGACTCTCTCAGGACTGAAACGGACTCTCTCAGGACTGAAACGGACTCTCTCAGGAGAGTGTACTTAAGTATCAAAAGTAAAAGTGTAAATAATTTCAAATTCTTTATATTATGCAAACCACCATTTTCTTGTTTTTTAAAATGTATGGATAGCCAGGGGCACACTCCAACACCCAGACATAATTTACAAACTAAGCATTGTGTTTAGTGAGTCCTCCAGATCAGAGACAGTAGGGATGACCAGGGATGTTCTCTGTTTAGTGAGTCCTCCAGATCAGAGGCAGTAGGGATGACCAGGGATGTTCTCTGTTTAGTGAGTCCTCCAGATCAGAGGCAGTAGGGATGACCAGGGACGTTCTCTGTTTAGTGAGTCCTCCAGATCAGAGGCAGTAGGGATGACCAGGGATGTTCTCTGTTTAGTGAGTCCTCCAGATCAGAGGCAGTAGGGATGTTTAGTGAGTCCTCCAGATCAGAGGCAGTAGGGATGACCAGGGACGTTCTCTGTTTAGTGAGTCCTCCAGATCAGAGGCAGTAGGGATGACCAGGGACGTTCTCTGTTTAGTGAGTCCTCCCGATCAGAGGCAGTAGGGATGACCAGGGACGTTCTCTGTTTAGTGAGTCCTCCAGATCAGAGGCAGTAGGGATGACCAGGGATGTTCTCTGTTTAGTGAGTCCTCCAGATCAGAGGCAGTAGGGATGTTTAGTGAGTCCTCCAGATCAGAGGCAGTAGGGATGACCAGGGACGTTCTCTGTTTAGTGAGTCCTCCCGATCAGAGGCAGTAGGGATGACCAGGGACGTTCTCTGTTTAGTGAGTCCTCCAGATCAGAGGCAGTAGGGATGACCAGGGATGTTCTCTGTTTAGTGAGTCCTCCAGATCAGAGGCAGTAGGGATGTTTAGTGAGTCCTCCAGATCAGAGGCAGTAGGGATGACCAGGGACGTTCTCTGTTTAGTGAGTCCTCCAGATCAGAGGCAGTAGGGATGACCAGGGACGTTCTCTGTTTAGTGAGTCCTCCAGATCAGAGACAGTAGGGATGACCAGGGACGTTCTCTGTTTAGTGAGTCCTCCCGATCAGAGGCAGTAGGGATGACCAGGGATGTTCTCTGTTTAGTGAGTCCTCCAGATCAGAGGCAGTAGGGATGTTTAGTGAGTCCTCCCGATCAGAGGCAGTAGGGATGACCAGGGATGTTCTCTGTTTAGTGAGTCCTCCAGATCAGAGGCAGTAGGGATGTTTAGTGAGTCCTCCCGATCAGAGGCAGTAGGGATGACCAGGGATGTTCTCTTAATAAGTGTGTGAATTGGACCATTTTCCTGTCCTGCTAAGTATTCAGAATGTAACGAGTACTTTTAGGTGTCAGGGAAAATGTATGAAGTAAAAAGTACATTATTTTCTTGAGAAATGCAGTGGCGTAAATAGTAGTCAGAAACATAAATAGTAAACTACAGATACCCACAAAAAACTACTTAAGTACTTTTGTCACGCCCTGACCTTAGAGAGCTTTTTATGTCTCTATTTTGGTTTGGTCAGGGTGTGATTTGGGTGGGCATTCTATGTTCCTTTTTCTATGTTTTGTATTTCTTTGATTGGCCGGGTGTGGTTCTCAATCAGGGACAGCTGACTATCGTTGTCTCTGATTGGGAACCATACTAAGGTAGCTTTTCCCCACCGATGCTTTGTGGGTAGTTATTTTCTGTTGTGTGTTTCTGCACCTGACAGGACTGTTTCGGTTTCGTTCATTCTCTTTGTTATAGTGTTCAGTTTAAATAAAAAGCATGAACACTTACCACGCTGCGCTTTGGTCCGATTATTCCTCATCCAACGACGACACCCGTTACAACTTTACACCCCTGGGGACACTGAATGGTGACGTTGTGGCTTTTTGTGTTAGTTAACCCCAGCTACATTTGTGGTCAACTCTCTCACAGGAAGCTGCTGTGGTTGGTCAACTACTTCCACAATCTCAGTAGGAGCATCTTGATGACTTCCTCTTTGTCCCTCATAGTCACGTTTGGGTTTTCTCTTTTCTGGAAATAGAGAGAACCTGCAAAACTCTGGTAATTCATTCAGTTGCCATCTTCAGAGAATGTTGATATTCTTTCTCTACATGTATTTTTCAGTAATTACACTGTTTTATCTCAGTGATATGTTACAGAATGTTATGACATAACAGAGACTGAGGTTGTTGCCGTGACACTTTGGGAATACAGCGTTCCATGCTAGGCATGTTTGTGTCCGTGTTACGGAGCTAGGCGCCCTGAAAACATTCCCGAATCGGCCGCACATCAAAGTTGAGAGACACTCGATCTGAAATGAAAAGAGACCTCCTCAGCAGAGCTGCTGGAAAAAACACTCCTATTTATAAACAGGGGTTGTCTGACCAACCCAGGGCGGCAAGAACAGAGGGGGAGAGGGATGTAATAACAGAGTCAAAAAGAGAGAAAGTTGACGTTTCATTCAGGTGACAGACTGGGATATGGTGTTTAAAACAGTTTATTAGTCATCACATTTCCTCATTCTGGATCTCCTTCATCAGGCCTGCAGGGCCCCAAGTGGAGCCTGTTTTCTCAGTGTGAACGTCCTAGTGTGAACGTCTCAGTGTTGAACGTCCCAGTGTGAACGTCCTAGTGTGAACGTCCCAGTGTGAACGTCCCGGTGTGAACGTCCCAGGGTGTGTCCCAAATTACACCCTATATAGTGCACTACTTTTGACCAGAGCCCGATGGGCTATATATGGAGGAGGTAACTCCAGTGACTCATATAGCTGTGGCTGCTGCATGATGACCCACTGGTGACTCATATAGCTGTGGCTGCTGCATGATGACCCACTGGTGACTCGTATAGCTGTGGCTGCTGCATGATGACCCACTGGTGACTCATATAGCTGTGGCTGCTGCATGATGACCCACTGGTGACTCATAAAGCTGTGGCTGCTGCATGATGACCCACTGGTGACTCATATAGCTGTGGCTGCTGCATGATGACCCACTGGTGACTCATATAGCTGTGGCTGCTGCATGATGACCCACTGGTGACTCATAAAGCTGTGGCTGCTGCATGATGACCAACTGGTGACTCATATAGCTGTGGCTGCTGCATGATGACCCACTGGTGACTCATATAGCTGTGGCTGCTGCATGATGACCAACTGGTGACTCATAAAGCTGTGGCTGCTGCATGATGACCCACTGGTGACTCATATAGCTGTGGCTGCTGCATGATGACCCACTGGTGACTCATATAGCTGTGGCTGCTGCATGATGACCAACTGGTGACTCATAAAGCTGTGGCTGCTGCATGATGACCCACTGGTGACTCATATAGCTGTGGCTGCTGCATGATGACCAACTGGTGACTCATAAAGCTGTGGCTGCTGCATGATGACCCACTGGTGACTCATATAGCTGTGGCTGCTGCATGATGACCCACTGGTGACTCATATAGCTGTGGCTGCTGCATGATGACCAACTGGTTTTAAAGCAAGTTTCCCTTTTAGTTTCCTTCAGCAATGATGACGCTACTGTGATGGCTGCCACGGCAGGCAGCCTTGTGTCAATGGAGTTGAATGGACTAGGGTTCTGGGAATAGGGTTCTGGTCTAAAGTAGTGCACTATATAGGGAATAGGGTGCCCTTGTCTAAAGTAGTGCACTACATAGGGAATAGGGTGCTCTGGTCTAAAGTAGTGCACTATATAGGGAATAGGGTGCTCTGGTCTAAAGTAGCGCACTATATAGGGACTAGGGTGCTCTGGTCTAAAGTAGTGCACTATATAGGGAATAGGGCTCTGGTCTAAAGTAGTGCACTATATAGGGAATAGGACTCTGGTCTAAAGTAGTGCACTACATAGGGAATAGGGTGCTCTGGTCTAAAGTAGTGCACTACATAGGGAATAGGGCTCTGGTCTAAAGTAGTGCACTATATAGGGAATAGGGTGCCATTTGAGACGCATTCTGATCTGCTGGCCTGGCCCTCCCTTTGTCCCGACGACCAGGGAGCAGAGAAACACTGTGCTGTATTCAGGCAGAACAGAGCAGAGGAAAGCAGAGCGTCTTGGCCCTGTGGAGTGGTGGAGGGAGGCTCATGTGAGCCGGACCAAAATAGACAAATGCCTGCGATGAAGTGTAAAGCAGTGGAGGCTGCTCAGAGGAGGAATGGGAGGACCATACAACTTAGTGAATATCATAACATTTTAAATAGTGAAACATTAACAAAAACTTTTTTTTTATTAAAATATAGTACACTGAACAAAAATATAAACGCAACATGTAAAGTGTTGGTCCCATGTTTTATGAGCTGAAATTAAAGATCCCAGAAATGTTCCATACGAACAGAAAGATTATTTCTCTCAAATCTTGTGCACAAATTTGTTTACATCCCTGTTAGTGAGCATTTCTCCTTTGCTAAGATAATCCATCCACCTGACAGGTGTGGAATATCAAGAAGCTGATTAATCAGCATGATCCTTACACAGGTGCACCTTGTGCTGGGGACAATAAAAGGCCACTCTTAAATGTGCAGTTTTGTCACACAACACAATGCTACAGTTGTCTCAAGTTTTGAGAGAGTGTGCATTTGGCATGCTGACTGCAGGAATGTCCACCAGAGCTGTTGCCAGAGAATTTAATGTTAATTTCTCTACCATAAGCCGCCTCCAACGCCATTTTAGACAATTTGGCAGTACGTCCAACTGGCCTCACACCCGCAGACCACGTGTATCCATGACAGCCCAGGACCTTCACATCTGGCTTCCTCACCGGTGGGATAGTCTGAGGCTAGCCACATGGACAGCTGATGAAACTGTGAACTAACGCACAACTGAAGAATTTCTGCACAAACTGTCAGAAACCGTCTCAGGGAAGCTCATCTGCGTGCTCGTCATCCTCACCATCAATTTATTTCAATTGGCTTATTTCCTCATATGAACTGTAACTCAGTGATATCTTTGAAATTATTGCATGTTCCAGATCTTTCATCTTAGTTTAGCTAACTAAGTTTAGCATACTTAGCTAGCTAGCCTACTCAACAATCTCACTCAAACAGAGTGGAATGCTGTTTATGTTAGCTAGCTGGCTAAGGCTATCCAACACTGAAACTCTTCCAAGTCAAGGTAAGCTTTCCGTTTTATTTATTTATTGCCACCGGGGCCCGTCGGTGTAACTGCTAAACTGCTTGCTGTACACTGTACTTTGTGATTGTACGATTGGATTGTGGGTTTACTAAAGCGTTCGTTCTAGTTTGTTCACTGTAAAGTTAATATGGTAGGCTGGTTAGCGGTTATGATATAAAAGTTTGGCTTGGAGAGTTATTTTTACCTGGTCACAGAAAGCTGTTGTGTTGTGCACTAAATTCCACAAGCAAAGGGGAAAAGGTGAGGAGAGCAAATAGATGCGAGAAGGAATTATACAACGAGCAAAGTGATGATGCTGTATGTGGCTGCTTTAAAAGTGAACTGTGTGTGCGGGTTGATCAGGGGTGTATTCATTCCACCAATTATTTTGCTAAACGTTTCCTAAACAGAATGAAACGGGGATGGACCTACCTGAATTTGTTCAATAAAAACTCTCGTTTTAGTTGCAAAACACAACTGTTTGTTCTAATGATTACACCCCAGGTCAGCTAGATGCAGGTAAGAGTGTGCAAGTTGGAATTGAATGTGTCACTGTCTGTCACCTTGACTACTCCAATTTGTCTCTCGACCTGTGTGCACCTACGGAACATTCTAGTATCATGTAGTAGCCTAAACCTATCACTGTTACATTGAACTGGGCGAAAAATTCAGTTGGCGCTGGAGCCTTCAGAAAGTCTTCATACCCCTTGACTTAGTCCACATGTTGTTGTGTTCCAGCCTGAATTCAACATGGATTTCATAGATCGTTTTTCTCTCACCCACCTACACACAATACACCATAATAACAAAGTGAAAACATGTTTTTTTAGAATTTTGTGCAAATGTATTGAACATGAAATACAGACATGTCTCTATAAAAGACACTGTATCTCCAAGTTATCATTACTCATTATGTATCTATTACTACTTTCATTATTACTTGTTTTACTTTTCTATTAGTTCTCTATTATCTTTATTTTTATTTATTTATCTTTCTCTCTGCATTGTTGGGAAGGGCCCGTCAGTAAGTCTTTCACTTAGTCCACACCTGTTGTTTACCAAGCATTTGACAAATATAATGTGATTTGAATGGAATATGAATGACAGTCATCCAATATGCTGTAATAGAAATAAGGACATTTGCTCGTTAAAAAAACAAATCGTCTTCCCTCATCTTAAACGTCAGCGATCGCCACTGGTGTAAAGATAGAGGTGAGAGGGGATGGACGCCTCCCTTTTAATTGACTGACTAGTTTGTTTTTGTAGCTAGGAGAAAACACATGGACTTTGTATTTAGTTGAATTAGATGTTATAGAAGATATAGTAAGTTCTAAGTAGTGTTATTATTTGACTAGATACTGTATTAGTCCAAATTGGTACCCTATTGCCTAAGTAGTGCACACTGGTCAAAAGTAGTGCACTACATAGGGAATAGGGTACCATTTGGGAAGCAACCTAGGGCTCTTACAGCAACAGAACACTGAGAACAGACAGCATTGATTATAGTTTCAGTTTGGGTTCTGTCAGCGGGGGATGTAGTTGTTGAATGAGTGATAGTGAGTGAGTGAGCAGTCTCCTGCCTCTTGTTCCGAGTTTGTCTTGCTGGTTTCATTATAAACCCCACAGCAGAGCTGAGGGAGGGGGAGATAGGAAGAGAGAGAAAATTACCTAAGAAAATGAACAACAATGACATGGTTTTTATGAAGAATGCAAAAACCTAAGAAAGGAATTGAGAAACCTATCCAACCAAAACCACAGAGACCCAGAACAAGAAAACTTGAGCCTTCACTTTGGTGAATCACTAAAACAATACAGAAATACACTAAGAAAAAAGAAGGAACAGCACGTCAGAAATCAGCTCAATGTAATTGAAGAATCCATAGACTCTAACCACTTCTGGGAAAATTGGAAAACTCTAAACACACAACAATACAAAGAGTTATCTATCCAAAACGGCGATGTATTGGCAAATCTTAGTCAACTATTAAAGACTACCAGAGCCCACTGGATTCTCCAATTACATTGAATGAACTACAGGACAAAAAATACAAACCCTCCAACCCCAAAAGGCCTGTGGTGTTGATGGTATCCGAAATGAAATGATAAAATACACAGACCACAAATTCCAATTGGCTATACTTAAACCATTTAACATCATCCTCCGGTCTGGCATCTTCCCCAATATTTTTAACCAAGGTCTGATCACCCCAATCCACAAAAGTGGAAACAAATTCAACCCCAATAACTGCCGTGGGATATGTAACAACAGCAACCTTGGGAAAATCCTCTGCTTTATCATTAACAGCAGACTCCTACATTTCCTCAGTGAAAACAATATCCTGAACAAATGTCAAATTGGCTTTTTACCAAATTATGACAGACCACGTATTCACCCTGCACACCCTAACTAACCAAAACAAAGGCAGTCTTCTCATTCTTTGTTGATTTCAAAAAAGCTTTTGACTCAATGTGGCATGAGGGTCTGCTATATAAATTGATGGGAAGTGGTTTTGGGGGGAGGGGAAACATGCAGCATTATAAAATCCATGTACACAAACAACAAGTGTTTGGTTAAAATGGCGATGAACACATATATTTATTTCCACAGGGATGTGGGGTCAGACAGGGATGCAGGTTAAGCCCCACCCTCTTCAACAAATATATAAAAAAATTGGCGAGGGCACTTGAACAGTCTGCAGCAACCGGCCTCACCCTACTAAAATCTGAAGTCTAATGTCTACTGTTTGCTGGTGTCCTGGTGCTTCTGTCCCCAACCAAGGAGCGCTTACAGCAGCACCTAGATCGTCTGCACAGATGCTGTCAGACCTGGGCCCTGACAGTAAATCTCAGTAAGACAAAAATAATAGTGTTCCAAAAAAGGTCCAGTTGCCAGGACCATAAATACTAATTCTATCTAGACACCGCTGACCTAGAGCACACAAAAAACTATACATACCTCGGTCTAACCATCAGCACCGCAGGTAACATCCACAAGGCTGTGAGAGATCTGAGAGAAGGGCTTTCTACCATCAAAAGGAACATACAATTTGACATCCTGGCTTAAAATATTTGAATACGTTTTGGAGCCCATTGCCCTTTATGGTTGTGAGGTCTGGTGTCCACTCACCAACCAAGAATTCACAAAATGGGCCAAACACCAAATTGAGATCTGGTATAACTAGGACGATTCCTGCAAATGTTCAAAATCCAGAAAATATAAATTCAATTCTACAACCTCCTAAAAAGAAGTGATTCTCAAACCTTCCATAACAATGCCCTCACCTACAGAGAGGTTCACCTGGAGAAGAGTCCCCTCTGCCAGCTGGTACGGGACTCGGCTCACAAACACAAAAAGAGAATTACTTGACACATGGGAAAGAATCAACAAAAAACCAGAGCAAACTAGAATGTTATTTAGCCCTAAACAGAGAGTACACAGTGGCAGAATTGTGACTGACCCAAAATTAAGGAAGGCTTTAACTATGTACAGACTCAGTGAGCATGGCCTTGCTATCGAGAGAGGCCGTATTCGGAAGACCTGGCTCTAAAGAGAAGACAGGCTATGTGCACACTGCCCACAAAATGAGGTGGATACCGAGCTGCACTTCCTAACCACTTGCCAAATGGTTGACCATATTAGAGACAAATATTTCACTCAGATTACACAGACCCGTAAACAAATCCAATTTTGATAAACTCCCATATCTACTGGGTGAAATACCACAGTGTGACATTACAGTAGCAAGATTTGTGACCTGTTGCCACAAGAAAAGAGCAACCAGTGAAGAACAAACACCATAAATACAACCCATATGTTTGTTTATTTATTTTGCATTTCATACTTCAACTGTTTGCACATCATTATAACATTACCAATAATATAACAGTTGAAAACTTTTGTGAGTTTAATGGTTACTGTACATTTTTTATTGTTTATTTTCCTTTTGTTTCTTTTTTATTTCACTTCTTGACATCCAGGACATATATACCAGGCGGTGTCAGAGGAAGGCCCCAAAAAATTGTTAGATTCCAGTCACCCAAGTCATAGACTGTTCTCTCTGCTACCGCACAGCAAGCGGTACCGGAGCGCCAAGTCTAGGACCAAAATCCTACTTAACAACTCATAAGACTGCTGAACAATGAATCAAATGGCCACCGGACTATTTACATTGACAACCCCTCCCCCCTTTTGTTTTTACACTGCTGCTACTCGCTGTTTATTATCTATGCATAGTCACTTTACAAATTACCTCGACTAACCTGTACCCCCCGCACATTGACTCGGTACCGGTACCCCCTGTATGTAGCCTTGTTATTGTTCTGTAATTTTCTTGTGTAACTTTTTTAAATTTAAGTTTATTTAGTAAATATTTTATTAACTCTATTTCTTGAACTGCATTGTTGTTTAAAAGCGTGTAAGTAAGCATTTCACAGTAAGGTCAACACCTGTTGTATTCAGCGCATGTGACAAATAACATTTGATTTGTAAACATATGTTTCCCATGCCAATAAATCCAATTGAATTGAGAGGGAGAGGGGGAGAGGGAGCCATTGGGAAAATGTCAACATGGTGTGTTGACCTTTCCTGTTCTTTCTTCCAGCAGTTTGCTGTGGCCTTTGATTTACAACGGCAGGGGGGAGGGCAGGGGGAGGTGGGGTCACCTTGTTTGGCGGTAGTAGTAGTTGTGGTGTTGGGGTGGGGGGGGTGGGGGGGGGCAGGGTGGAGGTGGGGTCTGGGTCAGGGCTCTCAGGACTAGGGTGGAGAAAGGGGGCAGGGCTGGCTAGCAGGCCACACCAGGGGTAGACGTGGTGATGGGGGGCAGGGCTGGCTAGCAGGCCACACCAGGGGTAGACGTGGTGGTGGGGGGCAGGGCTGGCTAGCAGGCCACACCAGGGGTAGACGTGGTGGTGGGGGGCAGGGCTGGCTAGCAGGCCACACCAGGGGTAGACGTGGTGGTGGGGGGGCAGGGCTGGCTAGCAGGCCACACCAGGGGTAGATGTGGTGGTGGGGGACAGGGCTGGCTAGCAGGCCACACCAGGGTTAGACGTGGTGGTGGGGGGCAGGGCTGTCTAGCAGGCCACACCAGGGGTAGACGTGGTGGTGGGGGGCAGGGCTGGCTAGCAGGCCACACCAGGGGTAGACGTGGTGGTGGGGGGGCAGGGCTGGCTAGCAGACCACACCAGGGGTAGACGTGGTGGTGGGGGGCAGGGCTGGCTAGCAGGCCACACCAGGGTTAGACGTGGTGGTGGGGGGCAGGGCTGGCTAGCAGGCCACACCAGGGGTAGACGTGGGGGTGGGGGGCAGGGCTGGCTAGCAGGCCACACCAGGGGTAGACGTGGTGGTGGGGGGGCAGGGCTGGCTAGAGACCACACCAGGGGTAGACGTGGTGGTGGGGGGGCAGGGCTGGCTAGCAGGCCACACCAGGGGTAGACGTGGTGGTGGGGGGCAGGGCTGGCTAGCAGGCCACACCAGGGGTAGACGTGGTGGTGGGGGGCAGGGCTGGCTAGCAGGCCACACCAGGGGTAGACGTGGTGGTGGGGGGCAGGGCTGGCTAGCAGGCCACACCAGGGGTAGACGTGGTGGTGGGGGGCAGGGCTGGCTAGCAGGCCACACCAGGGGTAGACGTGGTGGTGGGGGGCAGGGCTGGCTAGCAGGCCACACCAGGGGTAGACGTGGTGGTGGGGGGCAGGGCTGGCTAGCAGGCCACACCAGGGGTAGACGTGGTGGTGGGGGGCAGGGCTGGCTAGCAGGCCACACCAGGGGTAGACGTGGTGGTGGGGGGCAGGGCTGGCTAGCAGGCCACACCAGGGGTAGACGTGGTGGTGGGGGGCAGGGCTGGGTCATAAAGGATTCTAAATGAGCTGCTCTGCTGGAATAGAAGGGCTAATCAGTGCTTCCTCTGGCTTATTAAACACAGCCTTCAACAGGGATCTACTCTCCATGGGAAACCTATGGGAAGCCCTGGGCTACCACCCAAACGGCACCCTATTCCCTACATAGTGCACTACTTGTGACCAGGGCCCATAGGGGCACTACATAGGGAATAGGGTGCCATTTGGGACACACAGGGTTTAAAGGAGAGTAAAGCCTGGAGGGTGCAGCTATTCTGTGACCCCGTCCCAGGGGTCAAACAACTGCCTTCTGATTGGAGACACATAGGCCATTTTTACATTTCAAACATCCAATAATACATGCTGGTTTTGAACCATGCTGGTCTGGTGTAGAGTGTAGACAATGGCTTCTGACTTCATACAAGCTGTTTCAAAGGATTGTTAGGCTACTTTGTGCACAGTTCATTTTTTTTGTGTGTGATTATTTTAGAAAAGTTAGGTTTTTCTGTGTCCAACTCTTTTGACCACAGTGTCCCAACTCTGGTGTTATAATGTTTGAATAAACATGTTATTCTTTTCACACATACTATACTATGATTTTATTTTTCATTTCTGACCTGCCTCATTCACATCTTCATTTATGACCTGCCTCATGACCTGCCTCATTCACATCTTCATGTATGACCTGCCTCATGACCTGCCTCAATTCACATCTTCATTTATGACCTGCCTCCATGACCTGCCTCATTCACATCTTCATTTATGACCTGCCTCATGACCTGCCTCATTCACATCTTCATTTCTGACCTGCTTCATGACCTGCCTCATTCACATCTTCATGTATGACCTGCCTCATTCACATCTTCATGTATGACCTGCCTCATTTACATCTTCATGTATGACCTGCCTCATTCACATCTTCATTTATGACCTGCCTCATGACCTGCCTCATTCACATCTTCATTTATGACCTGCCTCCATGACCTGCCTCATTCACATCTTCATTTATGACCTGCCTCATGACCTGCCTCATTCACATCTTCATTTCTGACCTGCTTCATGACCTGCCTCATTCACATCTTCATGTATGACCTGCCTCATTCACATCTTCATGTATGACCTGCCTCATTCACATCTTCATGTATGACCTGCCTCATTCACATCTTCTCCTGGCTCAACTGCTAGTCTATATCTAGTCTATATATGATTCTTCATGTGCTGAATCATTATAGATAACATTATAGCTAAAGTTGGGTTGCATAGCCTAATACATCCAGTGGCATGTATTGATGGATACCAAGGGAAGCCAGGCTTCCTCCAAAAAATTACAAAAATAAAAAATATTTCGTTTCATAATTTTCCTTCATTTCGCAAGAAGCTGAAATGTATCTTACAGGAGAAAGCATCAGAGAGAGAAACAGGGCCCCTCTGTCTATATCTGTAGACCATCTATCTGGCCCAAATGAGTATGACGTTGTTGTCGCCCGTAGCAATGAAGGCAAGGGAAGCCAGCGAGCATCTGGCCTCCCTTGACAAAAAAAACACGTTTTTAAAAATTAGCCAATCAGAGTTGAGCTAAACTGTGAATGGTCCTGGTGCACCAAAAAAAAAAAAAGTGTCAAAGGAAGCCATCTTGGATTTGGCTTCACTCCTATCAAATCCCATTGAGAGCATACGTCATTGATTGCACACAGCCTAGTTGAAAGTAGGTAATTTCCCAGCTTTTTTTTAACAAAAAAAATCTCTGGCCTTTAGTCACCCTAATCTGGTCATCCTAAAAGGGTAAAAACTCCAATAGCTTTTGAACAGATTATGAGACATGATGTTTGGAGGATTCAACATTTGAACACAATTAACATATAGTATTTTACCCATATTTTGGTCAGAAGATATGTTTTGGATTGGACACTTTGTCTTCAATTGTTGAATGTAACTCATTCAGAGATGTTACATCGTAGCGAGTTAATAAACTGGTTGATGATCATACAGTGCCTTCGGGAAAGTATTCAGACCCCTTGACTTTTTCCCATTTTGTTACGTTACAGCGTTAGTCTAAAATGGATTTTCCTCATTTATCTACACACAGTACCCCATAATGACAAAGCAAAAACAGGTTTGTATAAATTTTAGCAAATTTTTAACATAAGTATTCAGACCCTTTGCTATGAGACTCGAAATTGAGCTCAGGTGCATCCTGTTTCCATTGATCATCCTTGAGATGTTTCTACAACTTGATTGGAGTCCACCTGGGGTAAATTCAATTGATTGAGAATAAAGGAGAGCCGCACACTCTAGGAGCTCAGATGCAAAAATATTTAATTTACCAACGTTTCGACAGGCAAGCTGTCTTCATCAGGGTACAATCGCAGACACTGCGGGATGACTCGTTTATATATAGTGTCAAGACACACAGGTGTCTGTAATCATGGCCAAGAGTGGCCTAATATCATTGGTTAATTTCTCAAATATTAAAATGGCATAGAAAGAGCAACATACAATAAATACCACACAAGCCTACAAACAACCACAATGGCAAAGTCACAACAATCACAAGAATGGCTTCAGACCTAATAATCCCCAGTTTACAATTGGCTCATTCATCCCCCTCCTCTCCCCTGTAACTATTCCCCAGGTCGTTGCTGCAAATGAGAACGTGTTCTCAGTCAACTTACCTGGTAAAATAACGGTAAAATAAAAAATAAAATAAATAAAGATCAAAGTCCACGTTAAGACCGAAGGGAGCAAGGGTCTTGACCTTTGACCTTGATAATTTATTGTTAAGACGAGAGGCTGCTTGGATATTTAACTTAAAGACCCTTGCAATAAATGATCAAGATCAAAGGTCAAGACCCTTGCTCCCTTCGGTCTTAACGTGGACTTTGATCTGAAGCCATTCTTGTGATTGTTGTGACTGTTGTGACTTTGCCATTGTGGTTGTTTGTAGGCTTGTGTGGTCTTAAGTGAGTCTATGATCGTATGTTATCCATTTGTATTTATTGTATGTTGCTCTTTCTATGCCATTTTAATATTTGAGAAATTAACCGATGATATTAGGCCACTCTTGGCCATGATTACAGACACCTGTGTGTCTTGACACTATATATAAACGAGTCATCCCGCAGTGTCTGCGATTGTACCCTGATGAAGACAGCTTGCCTGTCGAAACGTTGGTAAATTAAATATTTTTGCATCTGAGCTCCTAGAGTGTGCGGCTCTCCTTTATTTTCAAGTTTTCTACTCCGCTAGCCAGCACCTCGCCTAAATAGGTGTGCGTTTCTTTTTCTTCTAAATTCAATTGATTGGACATGATTATATAAGGTCCCACAGTTGACAGTGCATGTCAGAGCAAAAACCATGTCATGAGGTCGAAGGAAGAGTCCGTAGAGCTCCGAGACAGGATTGTGTCGAGGCACAGATCTGGGGAAGGGTACCAAAACATTGTTTCAGCATTGAATGTCCCCAAGAACACTGAGGCCTCCATTATTCTTAAATGAAAGAAGTTTGGAACCACCAAGACTCTTCCTAGAGCTGGCCACCTGGCCAAACTGAGCAATTGGGAGAGAAGGGCCTTGGTCAGGGAGGTGACCAACAACCCGATTGTGACTCTTGACAGAGCTCCAGAGTTCCTCTGTGGAGATGCGAGAACCTTCCAGAAGGACAACCATCTCTGCAGCACTCCATCAATCAGGCCTTTATGGTAGACGGAAGCCACTCCTCAGTAAAAGACACATGACAGCCTGCTTGGAGTTTGCCAAAAGTCACCTAAAGACTCTCAGACTATGAGAAACAAGATTCTCTGGTCTGATTAAACCAAGATTGAACTCTTTAGCCTGAATGCCAAGCATCACGTCTGGAGGAAACCTGGCACCATCACTACGGTGAAGCATGGTGGTGGCAGCATCCCTACGGTGAAGCATGGTGGTGGCACCATCCCTACGGTGAAGCATGGTGGTGGCACCATCCCTACGGTGAAGCATGGTGGTGGCACCATCCCTACGGTGAAGCATGGTGGTGGCACCATCCCTACGGTGAAGCATGGTGGTGGCACCATCCCTACGGTGAAGCATGGTGGTGGCAAAATCATGCTGTGGGGATGTTTTTCAGCAGCAGGGACTTGGAGACTAGTCAGGATCGAGGGAAAGATGAACGGAGCAAAGTACAGAGAGATCCTTGATGAAAACCTGCTCCAGAGCGGTCTGGACCTCAGACTGGGGTGAACGTTCACCTTCCAACAGGACAATGACCACGTCATGCACAAAGTAGATAATAACCATAAACATCAATGCCAATCTTAAAATCAATACACAATAATATATTTTTAAACCTATGTATTGAGTTAAAAGAAATTTGTGTTAGCAGGCAATATTAACTAGGGAAATTGTGTCATTTCTCTTGCGTTCTTTGTAAGCAGAGTCAGGGTATATGCAGCAGTTTGGGCCGCCTGGCTCGTTGCGAACTGTGTGAAGACCATTTCTTCCTAACAACGACCGTAATTAATTTGCCAGAATTTTACATAATTATGACATAACATTAAAGGTTGTGCAATGTAACAGCAATATTTAGACTGATGGATGCCACCTGTTGGATAAAATACGGAACGGTTCCGTATTTCACTGAAAGAATAAACGTTTTGTTTTCAAAATTATAGTTTCCGGATTTTACCATATTAATGACCAAAGGCTCGTATTTCTGTGTGTTTATTATATTATAATTAAGTCTAATTTAATATTTGATAGAGCAGTTTGACTGAGCGGTGGTAGGCAGTAGCAGGCTCGTAAGCATTCATTCAAACAGTACTTTCCTGCGTTTGCCAGGATCTCTTCGCACAGTTTATGACTTCAAGCCTACCAACTCCCGAGATTAGGCTGGCAATACTATAGTGCCTATAAGAACATCCAATAGTCAAAGGTATATGAAATACAAATGGTATAGAGAGAAATAGTCCTATAATAACTACAACCTAAAACTTGTTACCTGGGAATATTGAAGACTCATGTTAAAAGGAACCACCAGCTTTCATATGCTCTCATGTTCTGAGCAAGGAACTTAAACGTTAGCTTTTTTACATGGCACATATTGCACTTTTACTTTCTTCTCCAACACTGTGTTTTTGCATTATTTAAACCAAATTGAACATGTTTCATTATTTATTTGAGACTAAATAGATTTTTATTTATGTATTATATTAAGTTAAAATAAAAGTGTTCATTCAGTATTGTTGTAATTGTCATTTATTATATATATATATATATATATAAATCGGTCGATTAATCAGTATCGGCTTTTTTTGGTCCTCCAATAATTGGTATCGGTGTTGAAAAATCAAAATCGGTCTACCTCTGCTTATAGTGCACTGTATCACAATTCCAGTGGGTCAGAAGTTTACATACACTAAGTTGACTGTGCATTTAAACAGCTTGGAAAATTCCAGAAAATGATATCATGGTTTTAGAAGCTTCTGATAGGCTAATTGAAATCATTTGAGTCAATTAGAGTTGTACCTGTGGATGTATTTCAAGGCCTACCTTCAAACTCCGTGCCTCTTTGCTTGACATCATGGGAAAATCAAAAGAAATCAGCCAAGACATCAGTAAAAATTTGTAGACCTCCACAAGTCTGGTTGATCCTTGGGAGCAGTATCCAAACGCTTGAAGGTACCACGTTCATCTGTACAAACAATAGTATGCAAGTATAAACACCATGGGACCACGCAGCCGTCACACCGCTCAGGAAGGAGACACATTCTGTCTCCTAGAGATGAACGTACTTTGGTGCGAAAAGTGCAAATCAATCACAGAACAACAGTAAAGGACCTTGTGAAATTTGCTGGAGGAAACCGGTACAAAAGTATCTATATCCACAGTAAAGCGAGTTCTATATCGACATAACCTGAAAGGCCGCTCAGCAAGGAAGAAGCAACTGCTCCAAAACCGCAATTAAAAAGCCAGACTACGATTTGCAACTGCACATGAGGACAAAGATCGTACTTTTTGGAGACATGTCCTCTGGTCTGATGAAACAAAAATAGAACTGTTTGACCATAATGACCATTGTTATGTTTGGAGGATAAAGGGGGAGGCTTGCAAGCCGAAGAACACAATCCCAACCGTGAAGCACGGGGGTGGCAGCATCATGTGAGTGCTTTGCTGCATGAGGGACTGGTGCACTTAACAAAATAGATGGCATCATGAGGAAAGAAAATTATGTGGATATATTGAAGCAACCTCTCAAGACATCAGTCAGGAAGTTAAAGCTTGGTCGCAAATGGGTCTTCCAAATGGACAATGACCCCAAGCATTCTTCCAAAGTTGTGGCAAAATGGCTTAAGGACAACAAAGTCAAGGTATTGGAGTGGCCATCACAAAGCCCTGACCTCAATCCTATAGAAATGTTTTGGGCAGAACTGAAAAAGCGTGTGCGAGCAAGGAGGCCCACAAACCTGACTCAGTTACACCAGCTCTGTCAGGAGGAATGGGCCAAAATTCACCCAACTTATTGTGGGAAGCTTGTGGAAGGCTACCAGAAATGTTTGTCCCAAGTTAAACAATGTAAAGGCATAGCTACCAAATACTAATTGAGTGTGTAAACTTCTGACCCACTGGGAATGTGATGAAAGAAATTAAAGCTGAAATAAATCATTCTCTCTACTATTATTCTGACATTTCACATTCTTAAAATAAAGTGATGATCCTAACTGAGCTAAGACGGACTTTTTACAAGGACTAAATGTCAGGAATTGTGAAAATGTTTTTAAATGTATTTGGCTAAGGTGTATGTAAACTTCCGATTTCAACTGTATGCGGTGAAGGAAAAATATGTTTACGTTGCCAAAGCAGGTGAAATAGATAATAAACAAAAGGGAAATAAACAATCAGAAATTTGGAATATAGACATTACAGTGTTGTAACGATGTGCAAATAGTTGTAGTACGAAAGAGAAAATAAATTAATATAAATATTGGTTGTATTTACAATGGTGTTTGTTCTTCACTGGTTGCCCTCTTCTTTTGGCAACAGGTCACAAATCTTGCTGCTGTGGTAGCACACTGTGGTATTTCTCTCTCATTCCCATTTGCTGCACATGTATGTAAAACATTTGGTTGGGGGCCCCCCTCTTCACGGAGTGGAGAAGTGTTTGCAGTTTTTAAAGCAAATTTCCTTCATTTCTGCACATTTTGAATGATTTCTGCCATGTTAATATGACTTCTGAGTGAGAATGACTAACAAGATCAGAGGGCCCCCTGGAAGTCAGGGCCCCTGTGTCTCTACCCTGCGTGTCCGGTCGGTACTCGCCCATTATTAGTTTAGATAGCTGGCCGCTTGACTAACTACCGTCGTAAAAGTTGTTAACTGACATTTTTTATTTTTGAATGTTACATTTAACCTTTATTTAACTTGGCAAGTCTTTTAAGTACAAATTCTAATTTACAATGACGGCCAAACCCGGATGACGCTGGGCCAATTGTGCGCCGCCCTATGGGACTCCCAATCACGGACGGTTGTGATACAGCCTGGAATGGAACCAGGGTCTGTGGTGACGCTTCTACCACTGAGATGCAGTGCCTTAGACCGCTGCGCCACTCGGTAGGCCCCTATTTGAGTGACTGACATGACTAGAGAAACTACTGGTGTATTCTAGTATACTCTCAATAGTAAGTTCACTGGGACCGGGTCCCCTAGTGGACCGGGGGCCCTAGTGGACCGGGAGCCCTAGTGGACCGGGGGCCCTAGTGGACCGGGTCCCCTAGTGGACCGGGGGCCCTAGTGGACCGGGGCCCTAGTGGACCGGGGGCCCTAAGCGACCATTTATGTTGCTTATGCCTGGGGCTAGCCCTGCATACAATACAACTTCATTTGTCCATTTGTTACAACACATAAACACACACACAGGTTAGCTATGTATAAAGCATTTAGCAATAATGAATTTACTTATTATTCAAATAGGGAAAATTATTAATTCACTTTTCTATTTTAGTGATTTTGAAATGTATTAAACCGTGCAGGTTGAAATGTGTGCCTTGGCTCTGTGTGAACGAGGCCTCATTTGGAGCAGGTTTGTGTTTGTCATACTTTAGGTTTATTGACCACTCCACACACACACACACAGAGCCTCTGTACACAAATGGGACTGTGGGAAAGCCAGAGCTATGTTTACCAAAGTCCAAATGTAGGTAACGCCTTCCTCTCTGCCTGCCTTCCTCTCTGCCTGCCTTCCTCTCTGCCTTCCTTCCTCTCTGCCTTCCTCTCTACCTGCCTGCCTCTCTACCTGCCTGCCTCCCTTTCTGCCTCTCTGCCTGCCTGACTCTCTGCCTCTCTGCCTGCATGCCTGTCTTCTGTGTGCTCCTCCTCTATCACACACAGCATCTTGATTATAGTGTCTTCATTCACCAGAGTAGAGCCTCTGAAATGTTGTCTATCCTTCCCAAAATCCTCTCTTATTGATTTATTTGTTTTTCTTGACATAGGCAGGATTAAAAATGATCTTTGATCTAAGGATAAATGTAAATGCATTTGAATTATATTTTTAAGAAGGTAAAAAAATAAATAAGTTAACACTTAAGACATCTGTCATCAGAACCACAATTCTAAGATGATCAATAAATGTCCCTGTTTCAGTGGACTAGCCAAGCCTGGGACCGGTCCCTGTTTCAGTAGACTAGCCAAGCTTGGGACCGGTCCCTGTTTCAGTAGACTAGCCAAGCCTGGGACCGGTCCCTGTTTCAGTAGACTAGCCAAGCCTGGGACCGGTCCCTGTTTCAGTAGACTAGCCAAGCCTTGGACCGGTCCCTGTTTCAGTAGACTAGCCAAGCCTGGGACCGGTTCTGTTTCAGTAGACTAGCCAAGCCTTGGACCGGTCCCTGTTTCAGTAGACTAGCCAAGCCTGGGACCGGTCCCTGTTTCAGTAGACTAGCCAAGCCTTGGACCGGTCCCTGTTTCAGTAGACTAGCCAAGCTTGGGACCGGTCCCTGTTTCAGTAGACTAGCCAAGCTTGGGACCGGTCCCTGTTTCAGTAGACTAGCCAAGCCTGGGACCGGTCCCTGTTTCAGTAGACTAGCCAAGCTTGGGACCGGTCCCTGTTTCAGTAGACTAGCCAAGCCTGGGACCGGTCCCTGTTTCAGTAGACTAGCCAAGCCTGGGACTGGTTCTGTTTCAGTGGACTAGCCAAGCCTTGGACCGGTCCCTGTTTCAGTAGACTAGCCAAGCCTTGGACCGGTCCCTGTTTCAGTGGACTAGCCAAGCCTTGGACCGGTTCTGTTTCAGTAGACTAGCCAAGCCTTGGACCGGTCCCTGTTTCAGTAGACTAGCCAAGCCTTGGACCGGTCCCTGTTTCAGTGGACTAGCCAAGCCTTGGACCGGTTCTGTTTCAGTAGACTAGCCAAGCCTTGGACCGGTCCCTGTTTCAGTAGACTAGCCAAGCCTTGGACCGGTCCCTGTTTCAGTGGACTAGCCAAGCCTTGGACCGGTCCCTGTTTCAGTAGACTAGCCAAGCCTTGGACCGGTTCTGTTTCAGTAGACTAGCCAAGCCTTGGACCGGTCCCTGTTTCAGTAGACTAGCCAAGCCTTGGACCGGTTCTGTTTCAGTGGACTAGCCAAGCCTGGGACCGGTCCCTGTTTCAGTAGACTAGCCAAGCCTGGGACCGGTCCCTGTTTCAGTAGACTAGCCAAGCCTGGGACCGGTCCCTGTTTCAGTAGACTAGCCAAGCCTGGGACCGGTCCCTGTTTCAGTAGACTAGCCAAGCCTGGGACCGGTCCCTGTTTCAGTAGATTAGACACGCCTTGGACCGGTTCTGTTTCAGTAGACTAGCCAAGCCTTGGACCGGTCCCTGTTTCAGTAGACTAGCCAAGCCTGGGACCGGTTCTGTTTCAGTAGACTAGCCAAGCCTGGGACCGGTCCCTGTTTCAGTAGACTAGCCAAGCCTGGGACCGGTCCCTGTTTCAGTAGACTAGCCAAGCCTGGGACCGGTTCTGTTTCAGTAGACTAGCCAAGCCTGGGACCGGTCCCTGTTTCAGTAGACTAGCCAAGCCTTGGACCGGTCCCTGTTTCAGTAGACTAGCCAAGCCTTGGACTGGTCCCTGTTTCAGTAGACTAGCCAAGCCTTGGACTGGTCCCTGTTTCAGTAGACTAGCCAAGCCTGGGACCGGTCCCTGTTTCAGTAGACTAGCCAAGCCTGGGACCGGTTCTGTTTCAGTAGACTAGCCAAGCCTGGGACCGGTCCCTGTTTCAGTAGACTAGCCAAGCCTTGGACCGGTCCCTGTTTCAGTAGACTAGCCAAGCCTGGGACCGGTCCCTGTTTCAGTAGACTAGCCAAGCCTGGGACCGGTTCTGTTTCAGTAGACTAGCCAAGCCTGGGACCGGTCCCTGTTTCAGTAGACTAGCCAAGCCTGGGACCTTTTCTGTTTCAGTAGACTAGCCAAGCCTTGGACCGGTCCCTGTTTCAGTAGACTAGCCAAGCCTTGGACTGGTCCCTGTTTCAGTAGACTAGCCAAGCCTTGGACCGGTCCCTGTTTCAGTAGACTAGCCAAGCTTGGGACCGGTCCCTGTTTCAGTAGACTAGCCAAGCCTTGGACCGGTCCCTGTTTCAGTAGACTAGCCAAGCCTGGGACCGGTTCTGTTTCAGTAGACTAGCCAAGCCTGGGACCGGTCCCTGTTTCAGTAGACTAGCCAAGCCTTGGACCGGTCCCTGTTTCAGTAGACTAGCCAAGCCTGGGACCGGTCCCTGTTTCAGTAGACTAGCCAAGCCTGGGACCGGTCCCTGTTTCAGTAGACTAGCCAAGCTTGGGACCGGTCCCTGTTTCAGTAGACTAGCCAAGCCTGGGACCGGTCCCTGTTTCAGTAGACTAGCCAAGCCTGGGACCGGTCCCTGTTTCAGTAGACTAGCCAAGCCTTGGACCGGTCCCTGTTTCAGTAGACTAGCCAAGCCTGGGACCGGTCCCTGTTTCAGTAGACTAGCCAAGCCTGGGACCGGTTCTGTTTCAGTAGACTAGCCAAGCTTGGGACCGGTCCCTGTGTCAGTAGACTAGCCAAGCCTGGGACCGGTCCCTGTTTTAGTAGACTAGCCAGGCCTTGGACCGGTCCCTGTTTCAGTAGACTAGCCAAGCCTTGGACCGGTCCCTGTTTCAGTAGACTAGCCAAGCCTGGGACCGGTTCTGTTTCAGTAGACTAGCCAAGCCTGGGACCGGTCCCTGTTTCAGTAGACTAGCCAAGCCTGGGACTGGTTCTGTTTCAGTAGACTAGCCAAGCCTGGGACCGGTCCCTGTTTCAGTAGACTAGCCAAGCCTGCGACCGGTCCCTGTTTCAGTAGACTAGCCAAGCCTGGGACCGGTTCTGTTTCAGTAGACTAGCCAAGCCTGGGACCGGTCCCTGTTTCAGTAGACTAGCCAAGCCTGGGACCGGTCCCTGTTTCAGTAGACTAGCCAAGCCTGGGACCGGTTCTGTTTCAGTAGATTAGACAAGCCTTGGACTGGTCCCTGTTTCAGTAGACTAGCCAAGCCTTGGACTGGTCCCTGTTTCAGTAGACTAGCCAAGCCTGGGACCGGTCCCTGTTTCAGTAGACTAGCCAAGCCTTGGACTGGTCCCTGTTTCAGTAGACTAGCCAAGCCTTGGACTGGTCCCTGTTTCAGTAGACTAGCCAAGCCTGGGACCGGTCCCTGTTTCAGTAGATTAGACAAGCCTGGGAGTGGTGACTCTCTCTCAAATTCAATTGAAGGTCTTTATTGGCATGGGAAACAAGTTTACATTGTCAAAACAAGTGAAATGAATAAACAAAAGTAAAATAAACAATAAAAATGAACAGTAAACATTACACTCACAAAAGTTTAAAAAACCCAATTTCAAATGTCATAGTATATCTATATACAGTGTTGTAATGATGTGCAAATAGTTAAAGTACAAAAGGGAAAATAAATAAACATAAATATAGGTTGTATTTACAATGGTATTTGTTCTTCACCGGTTGACCTTTTCTTGTGACAACAGGTCACAAATCTTGCTGCTGTGATGGTACACTGTGGTATTTCACCCAGTAGATATGGGAGTTTATCAAAATTGGATTTGTTTTCAAATTCTTTATGGGTCTGTGTAATCTGAGAGAAATACTGTATGTGTCTCTAATATGGTCATACATTGGGCAGGAGGTTAGGAAGTGCAGCTCAGTTTCCACCTCATTGTGTGGGCAGTGTGTACATAGGCAGACCTGGCTCTCAAGAGAAGACAGGCTACGGTGACCTTTCTCAATAGCAAGGCTATGCTCAATGAGTCTGTACATAGTCAAAGATTTCCTTAAGTTTGGGTCAGTCACAGTGGTCAGGTATTCTGCCACTGTGTACTCTCTGTTTAGGGCCAAATAGCATTCTAGTTTGCTCAGTATTTTGGTTAATTATTTCCAATGTGTCAAGTAATTCACTTTTTTTTTTTTCATGATTTGCTTGGGTCTAATTGTGTTGCTGTTCTGGGGCTCTGTGGGGTGTGTTTGTGTTTGTGAACAGAGCCCCAGGACCAGCTTGCTTAGGGGACTCTTCTCCAGGTTCATCTCTTTGTAGGTGATGGCTTTGTTATGGAAGGTTTGTGAATCACTTCCTTTTAGGTGGTTGTAGAATTTAACGTCTCTTTTCTGGATTTTGATCATTAGCTGGTATCGGCCTACTTCTTCTCTTTCTTTCTTTCTTTCTTTCTTTCTTTCTTTCTTTCTTTCTTTCTTTCTTTCTTTCTTTCTTTCTTTCTTTCTTTCTTTCTTTCTTTCTTTCTTTCTTTCTTTCTTTCTTAGGGAGGTCAGATCTAATCAGACTGACTCCCTCCTCTCTGACTTGCCTTTCCCGGTATGGCTGACTGAACTCTACATCAGCAGGACATCATCAAGAGAGATTACTGGCCCAATCCATGTGACCCTACTGTGGCTTTAAGTTTCTCTTTGATGGGGTGGAGGGCTCATATCAGCAGGCAGGCTCACTAACGAAGCAACTCATTCCAAAAACATTCTCTGACTCAGGACTCCCATCTCTGACATCAGTTCTTAACTCTCTGGATGGGGAACCTATTTTGGATGTACTGTTTTACATCTGACAACAATACTCACTTTTTCCATTTTTGGCCAATTTTTAAAACATTTTTGTCACTTTTTTGGGGGGGGTGCCATTATTCAATATTTGTCCACTCATTTTTTTGTAACTTTTTAATTTGTGTCTACAAATGTAAAAATGACTCTACCATTATTATTGACTACTTCAAATCACAGTTTGTCACATGCGCCTAATACAACAAAACAAACCTAATGATAGGTAGACTGTTCAAAAAAACATCAGGGCAGAGATATGCTCCCCACTTTACAGTGAAATGCAGGCCCTAACCAACAGTGCAATTTTTAAGTAATTTTTATTTTTAAGCAATTTTTAAGTAAAAGTAAAAGGTCCACACATGCAGAGATCATCCGTTCAACTACTCTGAGTATCACATAGACACTGCGGTTGGAACCAAAAAATCTCATATTTGGACTCATCAGACTGAAGGACAGATTTCCGCTGGTCTTATGTCCATTGCTTGTGTTTCTTGGCCCAAGCAAGTCTCTTCTTATTGGTGTTCTTTAGTAGTGATTTCTTTGCAGACATTCGACCATGAAGGCCTGATGAAGGCCTGATTCGCTACTATGGCCTATTTATTGCCTTACCTCCTCACGCCATTTGCACACACTGTATATAGACTTTTTCTATTGTGTTATTGACGTTTGTTTATACCATGTGTAACTCTGTGTTGTTGTTTGTCGCACTGCTTTATCTTGGCCAGGTCGCAGTTGTAAATGAGAACTTGTTCTTAACTGGCCTACCTGGTTAAATAAAGGTGAAATAAAATGTAGAAATTCACACATTCTCCTCTGAACAGTTGCTGTTGAGATGTGTCAAATAAATGCTCTGAAGCATTTATTTGGGCTGCAATTTCTGAGGCTGGTAACTCTAATGAACTTATCTTCTGCAGCAGAGGTAACTCTGGGTCTTCCTTTCCTGTGGCAGTCCTCATGATACCCAGTTTCATCATAGGGCTTGATGGTTTTTGCAACTGCACTTAATGTTCCATATTGACTGACCTTCAACTTTATGATTGACTGTCGTTTCTCTTTGCTTATTTGAGCTGTTCTTACCTTTAATATGGACTTGGTCTTTTACCAAATAGGGCTATCTTCTGTACACCACCCCTACCTTGTCACACACAACTGATTGGCTCAAACGTGTTAAGAAGGAAAGACATTCCACAATTTAACTTTTAACAAGGCACAGCTATTAATGGGAATGCTTTACAGGTGACTACCTCATGAAACTGGTTGAGAGAATTCCAAGAGTGCAAAGCTGTCGTCAAGGCAAAGGGTGGCTACTTTGAAAAATTACATGATTCCATGTGTTATTTCATAGTTGTGATGTCTTCACTATTATTCTACAATGTAGAAAATAGTAAAAATAAAGAAAAATCCTTGAATGAGTAAGTGTGTCCAAAATGTTGACTGGTACTGTGTATATATATCAACGAATTGGCGAGGGCACTAGAACAGTCTGCAGCACCCGGCCTCACCCTACTAGAATCTGAAGTCAAATGTCTACCGTTTGCTGATGATCTGGTGCTTCTGTCCCCAACTAAGGAGGGCCTACAGCAGCACCTAGATATTCTGCACAGATTCTGTCAGACCTGGGCCCTGACAGTAAATCTCAGTAAGACCAAAATAATGGTGTTCCAAAAAGGTCCAGTTGCCAGGACCACAAATACAAATTCCATCTAGACACTGTTGCCCTAGAGCATACAAAAAACTATACATACCTCGGCCTAAACATCAGCACCACAAGTAACTTCCACAAAGCTGTGAACGATCTGAGAGACAAGGGAGAAGGGCCTTCTATGCCATCAAAAGGAACATCAAATTTAACATCCCCAATTAGGGTCTGGCTAAAAAATACTTGAATCAGTTATAGAACCCATTGCCCTTTATGGTTGTGAGGTCTGGGGTCCGCTCACCAACCAAGAATTCACAAAATGGGACAAACACCAAGTTGAGATCCTGCATGCATAATTCTGCAAAAATATCCTCTGTGTACAACGTAAAACACCAAATAATACAGAATTAGGACAATACCCACTAATGATAAAAATCCTGAAAAGAACTGTTAAATTGTACAACCACCAAGAAGGAAGCGATTCCTGAACCTTCCAGAACAAAGCCATCACCTACAGAGAGATGAACCTGGAGAAGAGACCCCTTATCAAGCTGGTCCTGGGGCTCTGTTCACAAACACAAACATACCCCACAGAGCCCCAGGAACACAATTAGACCAAACCAAATCATGAGAAAACAAAAAGATAATTACTTGACACATTGGAAAGAATTAACAAAAAACAGAGCAAACTAGAATGCTGTTTGGCCCTAAACAGAGAGTACACAGTGGCAGAATACCTGACCACTGTGACTGGCCCAAATTTGGCTATGTTCGACTCAGTGAGCATAGCCTTGCTATTGAGAGAGGCCGCCGTAGGCAGACATGACTCTCAGGAGAAGACAGGCTATGTGCACACTGCCCACACAATGAGGTGGAAACTGAGCTGCACTTCCTAACCTCCTAATTGTATGACCATATTAGAGACACATACAGTATTTCTCTCAGATTATACAAATCCACAAAGAATTTGAAAAAACAAACAAATTTTGATAAACTCCCTTATCTACTGGGTGAAATACCACAGTGTGACATCACAGCAGCAAGATGTGTGACCTGTTGCCACAAGAAAAGGGCAACCAGTGAAGAACAAACACCATTGTAAATACAACCCATATTTATGTTTAATATTTTCCCTTTTGTACTTGAACTATTTGCACATTATTACAACACTGTTTATAGACATGAAATGACATTTGAAATGTCTTTATTATTGTGAGAGCACAGGGGGAGGGGAGAGGGAGAGCACAGGGGGGCGGGAGGGGGAGGGGAGAGGGAGAGCACAAGGGGGGGAGGGGAGAGGGAACACAGGGGGAGGAACAGGAAAAGATCATTGGGAGGGAGAGGGGGAGAGGGGAAGGGGAGAGGGAGACAGGAGAGCGGAGGGGAGAGGGAGAGCACATGGGAAGGGAGGGAGGGGCTTCCCCTGGTAGTGCCTGTGTTAAAGGGAAGGACATGAAAGCTTTGTGATTGATGAAAAGCTCTAAAAATACAATTTATTATTCATGTATTATTATGTGTGTGTATTTGTGTGAGGTTCTACATCATTAGACTTGAATTTGTGTATTATTCCCTAAATAGTACACTTCTTTACACCAGGGCACCCTATTCCCTATAAAGTACACGCATTTCAAAAGTAGTGCACTATGTAATTTGAGACAGGCTGTTTCCCCAGGTCCCAGTCCCAGTCTCCCTCTGCCTCTCTCTCTGCCTCTCTCCCTGCCTCTCTCTCTGCCTGCCTGCCTCCCAGTGCTGTCTCTCTGCCTCCCTGCCTCTCTCTATGCCTCCCTGCCTCTCTCTCTGCCTCCCTGCCTCTCTCTCTGCCTCCCTGCCTCTCTCTCTGCCTCCCTGCCTCTCTCTCTGCCTCCCTGCCTCTCTCTCTGCCTCCCAGCGCTGTCTCTCTGCCTCGCTGCCTCTCTCTCTGCCTCCCTGCCTCCCAGCGATGTCTCTCTGCCTCCCTGCCTCTCTCTCTGCCTCCCAGCCTTTCTGGTCCTGGCTGCATACCGCATATACCTCTCAGCTGCTGGTGAGGTCTAGTCCACTTAGCCAGGGGTTCTCAGCTGCTGGTGAGGTCTAGTCCACTTAGCCAGGGGTTCTCAGCTGCTGGTGAGGTCTAGTCCACTAAACCAGGGGCTCTCAGCTGCTGGTGAGGTCTAGTCCACTAAGCCAGGGGTTCTCAGCTGCTGGTGAGGTCTAGTCCACTAAGCCAGGGGCTCTCAGCTGCTGGTGAGGTCTAGTCCACTAAGCCAGGGGCTCTCAGCTGCTGGTGAGGTCTAGTCCACTAAGCCAGGGGTTCTCAGCTGCTGGTGAGGTCTAGTCCACTAAGCCAGGGGTTCTCAGCTGCTGGTGAGGTCTAGTCCACTAAGCCAGGGGCTCTCAGCTGCTGGTGAGGTCTAGTCCACTAAGCCAGGGGCTCTCAGCTGCTGGTGAGGTCTAGTCCACTTAGCCAGGGGTTCTCAGCTGCTGGTGAGGTCTAGTCCACTAAGCCAGGGGTTCTCAGCTGCTGGTGAGGTCTAGTCAAACCAAGTCCTTGGAGGAACATTATAAAGGTCCGTTACTTGGCATCGGAGAGAACAATTTGCAGTTTTAAACACTAATATCCTGAAATTCTACAAATGTTTCCATGAGGCAGAGAGAAACGTGTGCAGTTGTAAAGATTAAATTACATTATTATTACAGTGCATTTATGTATAAAAAAAAATGTTTTTATGGATACCAATATCCCTGTGAGCCTCCCAGGCCCATGTTGCCTACGGAATCCAGACATTAAACGGAATTCAACAATATTAAAACGTTTTTTGAACTTAATAGGAAATCAACTAAATGTATTGAATGTATTGGAAAATGCATTAATTTGCCCAAGATTATCATAAGACATGAACAGAATTCCTCAGTGATTCAGATTTCCCTTAAAGTTTCCTAACAGGCAATGGCATAGGAATGCCCGTCTGTGTGCGCACGTTTGTCTACCATGTTGTGTAGCCATTAGCGATGATGCTAATGTCATGACAACCGTCTTCTTGTAAATGGAAAGGCTTTCCCAAAAAACCTTCTCAATTTAATGTTAACTACAAAGTAGCCTATGTCTGGCAGAATGGGATCATGATTATTTGCCTCAATCCAGTGGCCATTAGTTTTGCCAACTCTGCAATCACATGAGCGCCACAGAAACAGAGCTAACTGAACAACGGTCTCTGATTGGTGCACAGAAACAGCGCTAACTGAACAACGGTCTCTGACTGGTGCACAGAAACAGAGCTAACTGAACAACGGTCTCTGATTGGTGCACAGAAACAGCGCTAACTGAACCACGGTCTCTGATTAGTGCACAGAAACAGAGCTAACTGAACAACGGGCTCTGATTGGTGCACAGAAACAGCGCTAACTGAACAACGGGCTCTGATTGGTGCACAGAAACAGAGCTAACTGAACAACGGTCTCTGATTGGTGCACAGAAACAGAGCTAACTGAACAACGGTCTCTGATTGGTGCACAGAAACAGAGCTAACTGAACAACGGTCTCTGATTGGTGCACAGAAACAGCGCTAACTGAACCACGGTCTCTGACTGGTGCACAGAAACAGAGCTAACTGAACAACGGTCTCTGACTGGTGCACAGAAACAGAGCTAACTGAACAACGGTCTCTGATTGGTGCACAGAAACAGCGCTAACTGAACCACGGTCTCTGACTGGTGCACAGAAACAGAGCTAACTGAACAACGGTCTCTGATTGGTGCACAGAAACAGCGCTAACTGAACCACGGTCTCTGATTAGTGCACAGAAACAGAGCTAACTGAACAACGGGCTCTGATTGGTGCACAGAAACAGCGCTAACTGAACAACGGGCTCTGATTGGTGCACAGAAACAGAGCTAACTGAACAACGGTCTCTGATTGGTGCACAGAAACAGAGCTAACTGAACAACGGTCTCTGATTGGTGCACAGAAACAGCGCTAACTGAACCACGGTCTCTGACTGGTGCACAGAAACAGAGCTAACTGAACAAGGGTCTCTGACTGGTGCACAGAAACAGAGCTAACTGAACAACGGTCTCTGATTGGTGCACAGAAACAGCGCTAACTGAACCACGGTCTCTGACTGGTGCACAGAAACAGAGCTAACTGAACAACGGTCTCTGACTGGTGCACAGAAACAGCGCTAACTGAACAACGGTCTCTGACTGGTGCACAGAAACAGAGCTAACTGAACAACGGTCTCTGATTGGTGCACAGAAACAGCGCTAACTGAACAACGGTCTCTGATTGGTGCACAGAAACAGCGCTAACTGAACAACGGTCTCTGATTGGTGCACAGAAACAGCGCTAACTGAACAACGGTCTCTGATTGGTGCACAGAAACAGCGCTAACTGAACAACGGGCTCTGACTGAGGCACAGTGTAATTAAAGGGTAACTACACCCAACAATCTAAACTTAGATTTTTCCCAGACCTCAAAAGTGGTCTTGTTTTTCTATAAAAACCTGACAAAAACGAGGAAATGGAAACCTGGAAAAACAAGAAGCAGGCAAAAAAAAGATGTGATTTAATAGCGTCCTACACCACCTACCTACCCCAACTCTCCCATTACCCACCACCTACACCACCTACCTACCCCAACTCTCCCATTACCCACCACCTACACCACCTACCTACCCCAACTCTCCCATTACCGTGTATGTGTGTGTTTCTGTGAATGGACAATCTTGCAGTTAAAAGTCACTGATAAATGAATAGGCCTTGGTAAGTCATTGACCAGGTCTGGGAATGCTCTCACGCGGGTACTATAGCAGGTTGTCATCCCTGGGTTTTAAACCAGAGCTCTGTGAAGAACTAGATGGAGAAAGTTTGTTACGTCTCTCATCTGTCAGTTTAAAGCCTGGTTAGTGACAGGGTCTCTACTAGGCCATATTGAAGTCTCCCGTAACTCCCTTTCCGTATCCCAGTACTTCTCTGTCTCCGTCGCTGGCTGTAAAGACCACAGCAACTCAAGTTTCAACAAGTACAGTGACGTGCCTTTTCTTGCAAGCGCTAAGGTAGATATGTATAGGGGTAAGGAGACAGGGATACTGGAGTGATGGAGGTAGATATGTATAGGGGGAAGGGGACAGGGATACTGGAGTGATGGAGGTAGATATGTATAGGGGGAAGGAGACAGGGATACTGGAGTGATGGAGGTAGATATGTATAGGGGGAAGGAGACAGGGATACTGGAGTGATGGAGGTTGATATGTATAGGGGGAAGGAGACAGGGATACTGGAGTGATGGAGGTAGATATGTATAGGGGGAAGGGGACAGGGATACTGGAGTGATGGAGGTAGATATGTATAGGGGGAAGGAGACAGGGATACTGGAGTGATGGAGGTAGATATGTATAGGGGGAAGGGGATACTGGAGTGATGGAGGTAGATATGTATAGGGGGAAGGAGACAAGGATACTGGAGTGATGGAGGTAGATATGTATAGGGGGAAGAAGATACTGGAGTGATGGAGGTAGATATGTATAGGAGGAAGGAGACAGGGATACTGGAGTGATGGAGGTAGATATGTATAGGGGGAAGAAGATACTGGAGTGATGGAGGTAGATATGTATAGGAGGAAGGAGACAGGGATACTGGAGTGATGGAGGTAGATATGTATAGAGGGAAGGGGACAGGGATACTGGAGTGATGGAGGTAGATATGTATAGGGGGAAGAGGACAGGGATACTGGAGTGATGGAGGTAGATATGTATAGGGGGAAGAAGATACTGGAGTGATGGAGGTAGATATGTAAAGGAGGAAGGAGACAGGGATACTGGAGTGATGGAGGTAGATATGTATAGAGGGAAGGGGACAGGGATACTGGAGTGATGGAGGTAGATATGTATATGGGGAAGGGGACAGGGATACTGGAGTGATGGAGGTAGATATGTATAGGGGGAAGGAGACAGGGATACTGGAGTGATGGAGGTAGATATGTATAGGGGTAAGGAGACAGGGATACTGGAGTGATGGAGGTAGATATGTATAGGGGTAAGGAGACTGTCACGTTCCTGACCTGTTTTCTCTTGTTTTGTATGTCTTTATTGGTCAGGGCGTGAGTGTTGGGTGGGCAGTCTATGTTTTGTATTTCTATGTTGGGTTTTGTGTTCGGCCTGGTATGATTCTCAATTAGAGACAGGTGTGTATCGTTTGTCTCTGATTGAGAGTCATACTAAGGCAGCCAGGGTTTCACTGGTGTTTTGTGGGTGTTTGTTTCCTGTGTTAGCGTTTGGGCCACACAGGACTGTTGCAGGTTAGTCACGTTTGTTGTTTTGTTAATTTGTTAGTGTTTGTTGGTTTGTCATTAAAATCATGAATACCTCCTACTCCGCATCTTGGTCCGATCCATGCTCCTCCTCGTCTGAGGAGGAGAACGACATTGACAGCCGTTACAGAAACACCCACCAAACCAGGACCAAGCGGATTGGAGAAGGACGGCAAGAACCAAAGCAATGGAGAGAAGAGGAATGGACATGGGAGCAAATACTCAACGGAGAAGGACCCTGGGCTAAGGTGGGAGAGAATCGCCGCTCTCGGGAGGAGAAGGAGGCAGCCACAGCCCAGGAGCGCTGGTATGAGGAGGCAGCACGTAAGAGAGGCTGGAAGCCCGAGAGGCTCACCCAAAAATTTCTTGGGGGGAGGCTAAAGGGGAGTGTGGCGAAGCCGGGTTGGTTACCTGAGCCAACTCCCCGGGCTTACCGTGGAGTGAGAGGGCGTCGTACTGGTCAGACACCGTGTTATGCGGTAAAGCGCACGGTGTCCCCAGTACGCGTGCTTAGCCCAGTGCGGGCTATTCCACCTTGCCGCACTGGGAGGGCTAGGTTGGGCATCGAGCCGGATGTCATGAAGCCGGCCCAACGTATCTGGCCTCCAGTACGTCTCCTCGGGCCGGCGTACATGGCACCAGCCTTACAGGTGGTGTCCCCGGTTCGCCTGCATAGCCCAGTGCGGGCTATTCCACCTCGCCGCACTGGCAGGGCTACGGGGACCATTCAACCTGGTAAGGTTGGAGAGGCTCGGTGCTCAAGAGCGCGTGTCCTCCTTCACGGTCCGGCATATCCGGCGCCACCTTCCCGCCCCAGCCCAGTACCACCAGTGCCTACACCACGCACCAGGCTTCCAGTGCATCTCCAGAGCCCTGTTCCTCCTCCCCGCACTCGCCCTGAGGTGCGTGCCCTCAGCCCGGTACCTCCAGTTCCGGCACCACGCATCAGGCCTATTGTGCGTCTCAGCCGGCCAGAGTCTGCCGTCTGCCCAGCGGTGCCTGAACTGCCCGTCTGCCCAGCGGTGCCTGAACTGCCCGGCTGCCCAACGCCGTCTGAGCCATCCGTCTGCCCAACGCCGTCTGAGCCATCCGTCTGCCCAACGCCGTCTGAGCCATCTGTCTGCCCAACGCCGTCTGAGCCATCTGTCTGCCCAACGCCGTCTGAGCCATCTGTCTGCCCAACGCCGTCTGAGCCATCTGTCTGCCCAACGCCGTCTGAGCCATCTGTCTGCCCAACGCCGTCTGAGCCATCTGTCTGCCCAGCGCCGTCTGAGCCATCCGTCTGCCCAGCGCCGTCTGAGCCATCCGTCTGCCAAGCGCCATCTGAGCCATCCGTCTGCCACGAGCCATTAGAGCCGCCCGTCTGTCCCGAGCCGTTAGAGCCGTCCGTCAGTCAGGAGCCGCTAGAGCCGTCCGTCAGTCAGGAGCTGCCAGAGCCGCCAGCCAGTCAGGAGCTGCCAGAGACGCCAGCCAGTCAGGAGCTGCCAGAGACGCCAGCCAGTCAGGAGCTGCCAGAGACGCCAGCCAGTCAGGAGCTGCCAGAGACGCCAGCCAGTCAGGAGCTGCCAGAGACGCCAGCCAGTCAGGAGCTGCCAGAGACGCCAGCCAGTCAGGAGCTGCCAGAGACGCCAGCCAGTCAGGAGCTGCCAGAGACGCCAGACAGTCATGAGCTGCCCTACGGTCATGAGCTGCCCTACAGTCATGAGCTGCCCTCCAGTCAGGAGCTGCCATCTCTTCATGAGCTGCCCTCCAGTCATGAGCTGCCCTACAGTCATGAGCTGCCCTACAGTCATGAGCTGCCCTACAGTCATGAGCTGCCACCCAGTCATGAGCTGCCACTCAGTCCGGAGCTGCCACTTAGTCCGGAGCTGCTGCCCCTTATCCCGGAGCTGCTGCCCCTTATCCCGGAGCTGCTGCCCCTTATCCCGGAGCTGCTGCCCCTTATCCCGGAGCTGCTGCCCCTTATCCCGATGCTGCCCCTTCATTTAGGTGGGTTGAGTTGGAGGGTGGTCATTGGGAGGGGGATACGGAAGCGGGGAGTGACTATGGTGGGGTGGGGACCTCGCCCAGAGCCTGAGCCACCACCGTGGTCAGATGCCCACCCAGACCCTCCCCTAGACTTTGTGCTGGTGCGCCCGGAGTTCGCACCTTAAGGGGGGGGTTATGTCACGTTCCTGACCTGTTTTCTCTTGTTTTGTATGTCTTTATTGGTCAGGGCGTGAGTGTTGGGTGGGCAGTCTATGTTTTGTATTTCTATGTTGGGTTTTGTGTTCGGCCTGGTATGATTCTCAATTAGAGACAGGTGTGTATCGTTTGTCTCTGATTGAGAGTCATACTAAGGCAGCCAGGGTTTCACTGGTGTTTTGTGGGTGTTTGTTTCCTGTGTTAGCGTTTGGGCCACACAGGACTGTTGCAGGTTAGTCACGTTTGTTGTTTTGTTAATTTGTTAGTGTTTGTTGGTTTGTCATTAAAATCATGAATACCTCCTACTCCGCATCTTGGTCCGATCCATGCTCCTCCTCGTCTGAGGAGGAGAACGACATTGACAGCCGTTACAGAAACACCCACCAAACCAGGACCAAGCGGATTGGAGAAGGACGGCAAGAACCAAAGCAATGGAGAGAAGAGGAATGGACATGGGAGCAAATACTCAACGGAGAAGGACCCTGGGCTAAGGTGGGAGAGAATCGCCGCTCTCGGGAGGAGAAGGAGGCAGCCACAGCCCAGGAGCGCTGGTATGAGGAGGCAGCACGTAAGAGAGGCTGGAAGCCCGAGAGGCTCACCCAAAAATTTCTTGGGGGGAGGCTAAAGGGGAGTGTGGCGAAGCCGGGTTGGTTACCTGAGCCAACTCCCCGGGCTTACCGTGGAGTGAGAGGGCGTCGTACTGGTCAGACACCGTGTTATGCGGTAAAGCGCACGGTGTCCCCAGTACGCGTGCTTAGCCCAGTGCGGGCTATTCCACCTTGCCGCACTGGGAGGGCTAGGTTGGGCATCGAGCCGGATGTCATGAAGCCGGCCCAACGTATCTGGCCTCCAGTACGTCTCCTCGGGCCGGCGTACATGGCACCAGCCTTACAGGTGGTGTCCCCGGTTCGCCTGCATAGCCCAGTGCGGGCTATTCCACCTCGCCGCACTGGCAGGGCTACGGGGACCATTCAACCTGGTAAGGTTGGAGAGGCTCGGTGCTCAAGAGCGCGTGTCCTCCTTCACGGTCCGGCATATCCGGCGCCACCTTCCCGCCCCAGCCCAGTACCACCAGTGCCTACACCACGCACCAGGCTTCCAGTGCATCTCCAGAGCCCTGTTCCTCCTCCCCGCACTCGCCCTGAGGTGCGTGCCCTCAGCCCGGTACCTCCAGTTCCGGCACCACGCATCAGGCCTATTGTGCGTCTCAGCCGGCCAGAGTCTGCCGTCTGCCCAGCGGTGCCTGAACTGCCCGTCTGCCCAGCGGTGCCTGAACTGCCCGGCTGCCCAACGCCGTCTGAGCCATCCGTCTGCCCAACGCCGTCTGAGCCATCCGTCTGCCCAACGCCGTCTGAGCCATCTGTCTGCCCAACGCCGTCTGAGCCATCTGTCTGCCCAACGCCGTCTGAGCCATCTGTCTGCCCAACGCCGTCTGAGCCATCTGTCTGCCCAACGCCGTCTGAGCCATCTGTCTGCCCAGCGCCGTCTGAGCCATCCGTCTGCCCAGCGCCGTCTGAGCCATCCGTCTGCCAAGCGCCATCTGAGCCATCCGTCTGCCACGAGCCATTAGAGCCGCCCGTCTGTCCCGAGCCGTTAGAGCCGTCCGTCAGTCAGGAGCCGCTAGAGCCGCCAGCCAGTCAGGAGCTGCCAGAGCCGCCAGCCAGTCAGGAGCTGCCAGAGACGCCAGCCAGTCAGGAGCTGCCAGAGACGCCAGCCAGTCAGGAGCTGCCAGAGACGCCAGCCAGTCAGGAGCTGCCAGAGACGCCAGCCAGTCAGGAGCTGCCAGAGACGCCAGCCAGTCAGGAGCTGCCAGAGACGCCAGCCAGTCAGGAGCTGCCAGAGACGCCAGCCAGTCAGGAGCTGCCAGAGACGCCAGCCAGTCAGGAGCTGCCAGAGACGCCAGCCAGTCAGGAGCTGCCAGAGACGCCAGACAGTCAGGAGCTGCCAGAGACGCCAGACAGTCATGAGCTGCCCTACGGTCATGAGCTGCCCTACAGTCATGAGCTGCCCTCCAGTCATGAGCTGCCCTCCAGTCATGAGCTGCCCTCCAGTCATGAGCTGCCCTACAGTCATGAGCTGCCCTACAGTCATGAGCTGCCCTACAGTCATGAGCTGCCACCCAGTCATGAGCTGCCACTCAGTCATGAGCTGCCACTCAGTCCGGAGCTGCCACTTAGTCCGGAGCTGCTGCCCCTTATCCCGGAGCTGCTGCCCCTTATCCCGGAGCTGCTGCCCCTTATCCCGGAGCTGCTGCCCCTTATCCCGGAGCTGCTGCCCCTTATCCCGATGCTGCCCCTTCATTTAGGTGGGTTGAGTTGGAGGGTGGTCATTGGGAGGGGGATACGGAAGCGGGGAGTGACTATGGTGGGGTGGGGACCTCGCCCAGAGCCTGAGCCACCACCGTGGTCAGATGCCCACCCAGACCCTCCCCTAGACTTTGTGCTGGTGCGCCCGGAGTTCGCACCTTAAGGGGGGGGTTATGTCACGTTCCTGACCTGTTTTCTCTTGTTTTGTATGTCTTTATTGGTCAGGGCGTGAGTGTTGGGTGGGCAGTCTATGTTTTGTATTTCTATGTTGGGTTTTGTGTTCGGCCTGGTATGATTCTCAATTAGAGACAGGTGTGTATCGTTTGTCTCTGATTGAGAGTCATACTAAGGCAGCCAGGGTTTCACTGGTGTTTTGTGGGTGTTTGTTTCCTGTGTTAGCGTTTGGGCCACACAGGACTGTTGCAGGTTAGTCACGTTTGTTGTTTTGTTAATTTGTTAGTGTTTGTTGGTTTGTCATTAAAATCATGAATACCTCCTACTCCGCATCTTGGTCCGATCCATGCTCCTCCTCGTCTGAGGAGGAGAACGACATTGACAGCCGTTACAGAGACAGGGATACTGGAGGGATGGAGGTAGATATGTATAGGGGGAAGGTGATGGGATACTGGAGTGATGGAGGTAGATATGTATAGGGGGAAGGGGACAGGGATACTGGAGTGATGGAGGTAGATATGTATAGGGGGAAGGGGACAGGGATACTGGAATGATGGAGGTAGATATGTATAGGGGGAAAGTGACAGGGATACTGGAGCGATGGAGGTAGATATGTATAGGGGTAAGGAGACAGGGATACTGGAGTGATGGAGGTAGATATGTATAGGAGGAAGGAGACAGGGATACTGGAGTGATGGAGGTAGATATGTATAGGGGGAAGGAGACAGGGATACTGGAGTGATGGAGGTAGATATGTATAGGGGGAAGGAGACAGGGATACTGGAGTGATGGAGGTAGATATGTATAGGGGGAAGGGGACAGGGATACTGGAGTGATGGAGGTAGATATGTATAGGGGGAAGGTGATGGGATACTGGAGTGATGGAGGTAGATATGTATAGGGGGAAGGGGACAGGGATACTGGAGTGATGGAGGTAGATATGTATAGGGGGAAGGGGACAGGGATACTGGAATGATGGAGGTAGATATGTATAGGGGGAAAGTGACAGGGATACTGGAGCGATGGAGGTAGATATGTATAGGGGTAAGGAGACAGGGATACTGGAGTGATGGAGGTAGATATGTATAGGAGGAAGGAGACAGGGATACTGGAGTGATGGAGGTAGATATGTATAGGGGGAAGGAGACAGGGATACTGGAGTGATGGAGGTAGATATGTATAGGGGGAAGGAGACAGGGATACTGGAGTGATGGAGGTAGATATGTATAGGGGGAAGGGGACAGGGATACTGGAGTGATGGAGGTAGATATGTATAGGGGGAAGGAGACAGGGATACTGGAGTGATGGAGGTAGATATGTATAGGAGGAAGGAGACAGGGATACTGGAGTGATGGAGGTAGATATGTATAGGGGGAAGGAGACAGGGATACTGGAGTGATGGAGGTAGATATGTATAGGGGGAAGGAGACAGGGATACTGGAGTGATGGAGGTAGATATGTATAGGGGGAAGGGGACAGGGATACTGGAGTGATGGAGGTAGATATGTATAGGGGGAAGGAGACAGGGATACTGGAGTGATGGAGGTAGATATGTATAAAGGGAAGGAGACAGGGATACTGGAGTGATGGAGGTAGATATGTATAGGAGGAAGGGGACAGGGATACTGGAGTGATGGAGGTAGATATGTATAGGGGGAAAGTGACAGGGATACTGGAGCGATGGAGGTAGATATGTATAGGGGGAAGGGGACAGGGATACTGGAGTGATGGAGGTAGATATGTATAGGGGGAAGGGGACAGGGATACTGGAGTGATGGAGGTAGATATGTATAGGGGGAAGAGGACAGGGATACTGGAGTGATGGAGGTAGATATGTATAGGGGGAAAGTGACAGGGATACTGGAGTGATGGAGGTAGATATGTATAGGGGTAAGGAGACAGGGATACTGGAGTGATGGAGGTAGATATGTATAGGGGGAAGGGGACAGGGATACTGGAGTGATGGAGGTAGATATGTATAGGGGGAAGGTGAAAGGGATACTGGAGTGATGGAGGTAGATATGTATAGGGGGAAGGTGAAAGGGATACTGGAGTGATGGAGGTAGATATGTATAGGGGGAAGGGGACAGGGATACTGGAGTGATGGAGGTAGATATGTATAGGGGGAAGGAGACAGGGATACTGGAGTGATGGAGGTAGATATGTATAGGAGGAAGGAGACAGGGATACTGGAGTGATGGAGGTAGATATGTATAGGGGGAAGGAGACAGGGATACTGGAGTGATGGAGGTAGATATGTATAGGGGGAAGGAGACAGGGATACTGGAGTGATGGAGGTAGATATGTATAGGGGGAAGGGGACAGGGATACTGGAGTGATGGAGGTAGATATGTATAGGGGGAAGGAGACAGGGATACTGGAGTGATGGAGGTAGATATGTATAAAGGGAAGGAGACAGGGATACTGGAGTGATGGAGGTAGATATGTATAGGAGGAAGGGGACAGGGATACTGGAGTGATGGAGGTAGATATGTATAGGGGGAAAGTGACAGGGATACTGGAGCGATGGAGGTAGATATGTATAGGGGGAAGGGGACAGGGATACTGGAGTGATGGAGGTAGATATGTATAGGGGGAAGGGGACAGGGATACTGGAGTGATGGAGGTAGATATGTATAGGGGGAAGAGGACAGGGATACTGGAGTGATGGAGGTAGATATGTATAGGGGGAAAGTGACAGGGATACTGGAGTGATGGAGGTAGATATGTATAGGGGTAAGGAGACAGGGATACTGGAGTGATGGAGGTAGATATGTATAGGGGGAAGGGGACAGGGATACTGGAGTGATGGAGGTAGATGTGTATAGGGGGAAGGAGACAGGGATACTGGAGTGATGGAGGTAGATATGTATAGGGGGAAGGGGACAGGGATACTGGAGTGATGGAGGTAGATATGTATAGGGGGAAGGTGAAAGGGATACTGGAGTGATGGAGGTAGATATGTATAGGGGGAAGGTGAAAGGGATACTGGAGTGATGGAGGTAGATATGTATAGGGGGAAGGTGAAAGGGATACTGGAGTGATGGAGGTAGATATGTATAGGGGGAAGGTGAAAGGGATACTGGAGTGATGGAGGTAGATATGTATAGGGGGAAGGTGAAAGGGATACTGGAGTGATGGAGGTAGATATGTATAGGGGACAGGGATACTGGAGTGATGGAGGTAGATATGTATAGGGGGAAGGGGACAGGGATACTGGAGTGATGGAGGTAGATATGTATAGGGGGAAGGTGAAAGGGATACTGGAGTGATGGAGGTAGATATGTATAGGGGGAAGGTGAAAGGGATACTGGAGTGATGGAGGTAGATATGTATAGGGGACAGGGATACTGGAGTGATGGAGGTAGATATGTATAGGGGGAAGGTGAAAGGGATACTGGAGTGATGGAGGTAGATATGTATAGGGGGAAGGGGACAGGGATACTGGAGTGATGGAGGTAGATATGTATAGGGGGAAGGAGACAGGGATACTGGAGTGATGGAGGTAGATATGTATAGGGGGAAGGAGACAGGGATACTGGAGTGATGGAGGTTGATATGTATAGGGGGAAGGAGACAGGGATACTGGAGTGATGGAGGTAGATATGTATAGGGGGAAGGAGACAGGGATACTGGAGTGATGGAGGTAGATCATGCAGCCAATAGAGTTCTGAGAGATTGCCGCCGTGTTTTTTTTCTTTTTTTCTTTCTCTCTCTCTCTCCACCTCCCCCTCCCCCTCTATCCCTCCCCTTCTCCCTGCCCCTCTCCCTTCCCCTCTTCTTCTCTCTCCACATCCCCCTCCCCCTCTATCCCGCCTCTTCTCCCTCCCCCTCCCCCTCTTCTTCTCTCTCTTTTTTTGTTGCTGTTAGTAGTCGTCTCTCCCCCCTCCCTGTGACCCTTCTCAAGGGGCCCACTCTCGTCTGAGCTGGGATGGAGCTTTTCTGCTCGCTTTGTGCTGTGTGTGTGTGTGTGTGTGTGTGTGTGTGTGTGTGTGTGTGTGTGTGTGTGTGTGTGTGTGTGTGTGTGTGTGTGTGTGTGTGTGTGTGTGTGTGTGTGTGTGTGTGTGTGTGTGTGTTGTGTGTGTTGTGTGTGTGTGTGTTGTGTGTGTGAAGGCTGGGGGTGGGTTGGTGGGTGGGGGGATTTGGCAACTCCTTTGATCAGTAAAACATAAACAAGAGGGGGCTTTGTGTGGTGGGGAGAAGTGTTGAGTCAGGATAGAAAGGTCTCTCTCTCTCTGCTCTGTGTCTCTCCCCTCTCTCTCTGTCTCTCTCCCCCCTCTCTCTCTCTGCTCTCTCTCGCTCCCCTCTCTCTCTCTGTCTCTCTCGCCCCTCTCTCTCTTTCTCTCTCTCTGCTCTCTCGCTCCCCTCTCTCTCTCTGTCTCTCTCGCCCCTCTCTCTCTGTCTCTCTCCCCCCTCTCTCTCTCTGCTCTCCCCTCTCTCTCTCTCTCTCTCTCTCTGTCTCTCTCTCCGCTCTCTCTCTGTCTCTCTCCCCCCTCTCTCTCTCTGCTCTCTCTCGCTCCCCTCTCTCTCTGCTCTCTCACTCCCCTCTCTCTCTCTGTCTCTCACTCCCCTCTCTCTCTCTGTCTCTCTCCCCCCTGTCTCTCTCTCCCCCCTCTCTCTCTCTCCTCTCTCACTCCCCTCTCTCTCTGCTCTCTCTCGCTCCCCTCTCTCTCTGCTCTCTCACTCCCCTCTCTCTCTCTCTCTCTCTCCCCTCTCTCTCTCTCTGTCTCTCTCCACCTCTCTCTCTATGTCTCTCTGGACTCTGGACTGGCTGCTGGGATAGAGAACAGAGCAGAGTAGACAGACAGACAGGCTGAGAGTAGGTTGGCAACTTGGGATCAAATTAACACTCAATCAATGGGGATAGGAATAGCATGTCATCATTTTATACACAGCACAAAATGATGAACCACACCATGAATATCATGCAGGATAATGATAGGGTTCTTTAACATTTGTTTTTACATTTAGGGGTTGAGTTTCAGTTAGTTGTTTCTCTGCTATGTGGATTATAATGACATCACTGTTGTGATTATAATGACATCACTGTTGTGATTATGACATCACTGTTGTGATATATATGTAGTATGTTAGAGCAAATCCCAGTCTCCATGGTGGGCTCATTAGCATAAAGAAAGGAGGTTTTTTTTAATGGAGAGAGAGAGAGAGAGAGAGAGAGAGAGAGAGAGAGAGAGAGAGAGAGAGAGAGAGAGAGAGAGAGAGAGAGAGAGAGAGAGAGAGAGAGAGAGAGAGAGAGAGAGAGAGAGAGAGAGAGAGAGAGAGAGAGAGATTGTATGTTATCTACCTCACTTGCTTTGGCAATGTTAACACATGTTTCCCATGCCAATAAAGCCCCTTGAATTGAATTGAATTGAGAGAGAGACAGAGGGGGGAGATAGATAGAGAGAGACAGAGATAGAGAGAGACAGAGACAGGGGAGCGAGAGAGTCAGAGAGAGAGAGTCAGAGAGATAGAGTCAAAGAGAGAGAGTCAGAGAGAGAGAATCAGAGAGAGAGAGACATAGAGAGAATAGCAGCAGGGTATTGGGTCGTAGCTCAGACTGAGCCTTTGTCCAGCAGGTGAAGGCTTTGTAAATGTGGCGCCAGTTTGTTAAAGGGCCTGAAGAGGCTGTTTACATCCCAAATGGCACCCTATTCCCTACATAGTGGACTACTACGCTATGGGCCCGAAAGTAGTGCACTATGTAGGGAATAGGGTGCCGTTTGGGATTTAAATGCTGACGCTGTGTTGTCCAGGCCGCTTCCAGGAACACAAACCCCCTGCGCCGAGGCATAGGACTGACCCTCCCTCCATCATCAGCCCCTCCCTCTATCCCTCTATCCCTTCCTCCATCATCAGCCCCTCCCTCTATCCCTCCATCCCTTCCTCCATCATCAGTCCCTCCCTCCATCCCTCCCTCCATCATCAGTCCCTCCATCATCAGTCCATCCCTCCCTCCATCATCAGTCCCTCCATCCCTCCCTCCATCATCAGTCCCTCCATCCCTCCCTCCAACATCAGCCCCTCCCTCTATCCCTCTATCCCTTCCTCCATCATCAGCCCCTCCCTCTATCCCTCCATCCCTTCCTCCATCATCAGTCCCTCCCTCCATCCCTCCCTCCATCATCAGTCCCTCCATCATCAGTCCATCCCTCCCTCCATCATCAGTCCCTCCATCCCTCCCTCCATCATCAGTCCCTCCATCCCTCCCTCCAACATCAGCCCCTCCCTCTATCCCTCTATCCCTCCCTCCATCATCAGTCCCTCCCTCCATCCCTCCATCTATCCCTCCCTCTATCCCTCCATCATTAGTCCCTCCATCTATCCCCCATCACCAGTCCCTCCATCCCCCCATCATCAGTCCCTCCATCATCAGTCCCTCCCTCCATCCCTCCATCATCAGTCCCTCCATCCCTCCCCCCATCATCAGTCTCTCCCTCCATCCCTCCCGCCATCATCAGTCCCTCCCTCCATCCCTCCCGCCATCATCAGTCCCTCCCTCCATCCCTCCCCCCATCATCAGTCCCTCCATCATCAGTCCCTCCCTCCATCCCTCCCCCCATCATCAGTCCCTCCCTCCATCCCTCCCGCCATCATCAGTCCCTCCCTCCATCCCTCCCGCCATCATCAGTCCCTCCCTCCATCCCTCCCCCCATCATCAGTCCCTCCATCATCAGTCCCTCCCTCCATCCCTCCCGCCATCATCAGTCCCTCCCTCCATCCCTCCCGCCATCATCAGTCCCTCCCTCCATCCCTCCCCCCATCATCAGTCCCTCCATCATCAGTCCCTCCCTCCATCCCCCCATCATCAGTCCCTCCCTCCATCCCTCCCTCCATCATCAGTCCCTCCCTCCCATCCCTCCCTCCATCATCAGTCCCTCCATCCCTCCCTCCATCATCAGTCCCTCCATCCCTCCCCCATCATCAGTCCCTCCATCCCTCCCCCCATCATCAGTCCCTCCATCCCTCCCTCCATCATCAGTCCCTCCATCCCTCCCTCCATCATCAGTACCTCCATCCCTCCCTCCATCATCAGTCCCTCCATCCCTCCCCCATCATCAGTCCCTCCATCCCTCCCTCCATCATCAGTCCCTCCCTCCCTCCCTCCATCATCAGTCCCTCCATCCCTCCCCCATCATCAGTCCCTCCATCCCTCCCTCCATCATCAGTCCCTCCCTCCCTCCCTCCATCATCAGTCCCTCCCTCCCTCCCTCCATCATCAGTCCCTCCCTCCCATCCCTCCCTCCATCATCAGTCCCTCCATCCCTCCCTCCATCATCAGTCCCTCCATCCCTCCCCCATCATCAGTCCCTCCATCCCTCCCCCCATCATCAGTCCCTCCATCCCTCCCTCCATCATCAGTCCCTCCATCCCTCCCTCCATCATCAGTACCTCCATCCCTCCCTCCATCATCAGTCCCTCCATCCCTCCCCCATCATCAGTCCCTCCATCCCTCCCTCCATCATCAGTCCCTCCCTCCCTCCCTCCATCATCAGTCCCTCCATCCCTCCCTCCATCATCAGTCCCTCCCTCTATCCCTCCACTCCTCCCTGCCACGGGGAATTTTATTTGGCCCCCAAGCTTTCTGAGATAATAAATAAATATTTTCAGCTCCAATTGATGTAATTTAAAAAAATCTGTACCAAACTATTCCCATGCATAACAGAGATATAAACATATGTAAGCAACATTTGAAATGGTTGTTTTTGTCAAATATGCAGTACATGACCAAAAGTATGTTCCATTCCATGGACATGAATATGGAGTTAGTCCCCTCCTTTGCAGCTATAACAACATCCACTCTTCTGGGAAGACTTTCCACTAGATGTTGGAACATTGCTGAGGGGACTTACTTCCATTCAGCCACAAGAGCATTTGTGAGGTCGGGCACTGATGTTGGGTGATTAGGCCTGGCTCACAGTCGGCGTTCCAATTCATCCTGAAGGTGTTCGATGGGGTTGAGGTCAGGGCTCTGTGCAGGCCAGTCAAGTTCTTCCACACCGATCTCGACAAAACATTTCTGCATCATTTAGGCTACAGAGCTGTTCATGGTTTAAGGGCATCTGCCACAGCCTCATAGGCTTCCATTATCTGGTCCAACCTGGCTTAAACTGGAACCTTTCCAGACATTTGTTGGAACTGTAAATGACTCCTCATAAGTGACTCCTGATAAGTGACTCCTCATAAGTGACTCCTCATACCAATTACAGTACAGTTCTAGATCTAGCACTAATTCCATGAATCTGACAGTAGAATTCTGCGAAGGCAAGGGAAGTTCATAATCAAACGTGCTCATTTCGTTCAGTGATGAACTCTTCTCTTCTCTCTCTGTGCAGCCATCTGGACCAGTCGACCACCTGGCAGGACCCTCGTAAGGCCCTCCTACAGATGAACCAGGCCCCTCCCACCAGCCCTGTACCAGTCCAGCAGCAGAACATCATGAGCCCCGCTAGTGGTCAGTACACGCTCACACACACTCGGACACAGACTCACACAGTCGGAGACAGACTCACACAGTCGGACGCAGACTCACACAGTCTGACTGAGACTCACACAGTCTGACTGAGACTCACACAGTCGGACGCAGACTCACACAGTCGGACGCAGACTCACACAGTCGGACGCAGACACTCACAGTCGGACGCAGACACTCACAGTCGGACACGGACTCTCACAGTCGGACGCAGACTCACACAGTCGGACACAGACTCACACAGTCGGATGCAGACTCTCACAGTCGGACACAGACTCACGCAGACTCTCACAGTCGGACGCAGACTCTCACAGTCGGACGCAGACTCTCACAGTCGGACACAGACTCACGCAGACTCTCACAGTCGGACGCAGACTCTCACAGTCGGACGCAGACTCTCACAGTCGGACGCAGACTCACACAGTCGGATGCAGACTCACACAGTCGGACGCAGACTCACACAGTGGGACGCAGACTCACACAATCACACGCAGACTCACACAGTCGGATGCAGACTCACACAGTCGGATGCAGACTCACACAGTCGGACACAGACTCACACAGTCGGACGCAGACTCTCACAGTCGGACACAGACTCACACAGTCGGACGCAGACTCTCACAGTCGGACGCAGACTCACACAGTCGGACGCAGACTCACACAGTCGGACGCAGACTCACACAGTCGGACGCAGACACTCACAGTCGGACACAGACACTCACAGTCGGACACAGACTCACAGTCGGACACAGCCTCACACAGTCGGACGCAGACTCACAGTCGGACGCAGACTCACACAGTCGGACACAGACTCACACAGTCGGACACAGACTCACACAGTCGGACGCAGACTCACACACTCGGACACAGACTCACACAGTCGGACACAGCCTCACACAGTCGGACGCAGACTCACAGTCGGACGCAGACTCACACAGTCGGACGCAGACTCACACAGTCGGACGCAGACTCACACAGTCGGACGCAGACTCACACAGTCGGACGCAGACTCACACAGTCGGACACAGACTCACACAGTCGGATGCAGACTCTCACAGTCGGACACAGACTCACGCAGACTCTCACAGTCGGACGCAGACTCTCACAGTCGGACGCAGACTCTCACAGTCGGACACAGACTCACGCAGACTCTCACAGTCGGACGCAGACTCTCACAGTCGGACGCAGACTCTCACAGTCGGACGCAGACTCACACAGTCGGATGCAGACTCACACAGTCGGACGCAGACTCACACAGTGGGACGCAGACTCACACAGTGGGACGCAGACTCACACAATCACACGCAGACTCAAACAGTCGGATGCAGACTCACACAGTCGGATGCAGACTCACACAGTCGGATGCAGACTCACACAGTCGGACACAGACTCTCACAGTCGGACGCAGACTCTCACAGTCGGACGCAGACTCACACAGTCGGACGCAGACTCACACAGTCGGACGCAGACTCTCACAGTCGGACGCAGACTCACACAGTCGGACGCAGACTCACACAGTCGGACGCAGACACTCACAGTCGGACACAGACACTCACAGTCGGACACAGACTCACAGTCGGACACAGCCTCACACAGTCGGACGCAGACTCACAGTCGGACGCAGACTCACACAGTCGGACACAGACTCACACAGTCGGACACAGACTCACACAGTCGGACGCAGACTCACACACTCGGACACAGACTCACACAGTCGGACACAGCCTCACACAGTCGGACGCAGACTCACACAGTCGGACGCAGACTCACACAGTCGGACGCAGACTCACACAGTCGGACGCAGACTCACACAGTCGGACGCAGACTCACACAGTCGGACGCAGACTCACACAGTCGGACGCAGACTCACACAGTCGGACGCAGACTCTCACAGTCGGACGCAGACTCACACAGTCGGACGCAGACTCACACACTCGGACGCAGACTCACACAGTCGGACGCAGACTCTCACAGTCGGACGCAGACTCACACAGTCGGACGCAGACTCACACAGTCGGACGCAGACTCTCACAGTCGGACGCAGACTCACACAGTCGGACGCAGACTCACACAGTCGGACGCAGACTCACACAGTCGGACGCAGACTCACACAGTCGGACACAGACACTCACAGTCGGACACAGACACTCACAGTCGGACGCAGACACTCACAGTCGGACACAGACTCACACAGTCGGACACAGACTCACACGGGCAGCCCTGTACCAGTCCAGCAGCAGAGCATCATGAGTCCCGCTAGTGGTCGTTGTATTCACAGACTCACAGAGTTAAACTAAAGGCAAAACAAGCTTTTTTTTATGGATCAGATCTCAGACCACCTGAAGGGTTAGTTTTCATCTCTGGAGTGGGGTGGGAGGGGTGTTGATGGTACATTAGACCTGAAGGGTTAGTTTTCTTCTCTGGAGTGGGGTGGGAGGGGTGTTGATGGTACATTAGACCTGAAGGGTAAGTTTTCTTCTCTGGAGTGGGGTGGGAGGGGTGTTGATGGTACATTAGACCTGAAGGGTTAGTTTTCTTCTCTGGAGTGGGGTGGGAGGGGTGTTGATGGTACATTAGACCTGAAGGGTTAGTTTTCTTCTCTGGAGTGGGGTGGGAGGGGTGTTGATGGTACATTAGACCTGAAGGGTTAGTTTTCTTCTCTGGAGTGGGGTGGGAGGGGTGTTGATGGTACATTAGACCTGAAGGGTAAGTTTTCTTCTCTGGAGTGGGGTGGGAGGGGTGTTGATGGTACATTAGACCTGAAGGTGCTACAAGGTGCTACTTTGTTAAATAACTATGGCTGTGGAGTCTTACACTCTTAGAAAAAAAAACGACTATCTAGAACCTTAATGGGTTCTTCAGCTGTCCCCGTAGAAGAACCCTTTGAATAACCCTTTTTGGTTGCTGGTAGAACTTTTTGGGTTCCAAGTAGAACCCAAAACCCTTTGGAACCGTTTTCCCTAAGAGTGTAACAAACCCCATGAGCTATTATCACCTCTCCTAAACAGATGTTCTACTCTGCTAGCCAGCACCTCTCCTAAACAGGTGTTCTACTCTGCTAGCCAGCACCTCTCCTAAACAGGTGTTCTACTCTGCTAGCCAGCACCTCTCCTAAACAGGTGTTCTACTCTGCTAGCCAGCACCTCTCCTAAACAGGTGTTCTACTCTGCTAGCCAGCACCTCTCCTAAACAGGTGTTCTACTCTGCTAGCCAGCACCTCTCCTAAACAGGTGTTCTACTCTGCTAGCCAGCACCTCTGGTTGATGGGGAACCATGAGCTATTAGCACCTCTCCTAAACAGGTGTTCTACTCTGCTAGCCAGCACCTCTGGTTGATGGGGAACCATGAGCTATTATCACCTCTCCTAAACAGGTGTTCTACTCTGCTAGCCAGCACCTCTGGTTGATGGGGAACCATGAGCTATTATCACCTCTCCTAAACAGGTGTTCTACTCTGCTAGCCAGCACCTCTCCTAAACAGGTGTTATAGCCAGCACCTCTGGTTGATGGGGAACCATGAGCTATTATCACCTCTCCTAAACAGATGTTCTACTCTGCTAGCCAGCACCTCTCCTAAACAGGTGTTCTACTCTGCTAGCCAGCACCTCTCCTAAACAGGTGTTATAGCCAGCACCTCTGGTTGATGGGGAACCATGAGCTATTATCACCTCTCCTAAACAGGTGTTCTACTCTGCTAGCCAGCACCTCTCCTAAACAGGTGTTCTACTCTGCTAGCCAGCACCTCTCCTAAACAGGTGTTATAGCCAGCACCTCTGGTTGATGGGGAACCATGAGCTATTATCACCTCTCCTAAACAGGTGTTCTACTCTGCTAGCCAGCACCTCTCCTAAACAGGTGTTCTACTCTGCTAGCCAGCACCTCTCCTAAACAGGTGTTCTACTCTGCTAGCCAGCACCTCTCCTAAACAGGTGTTCTACTCTGCTAGCCAGCACCTCTGGTTGATGGGGAACCATGAGCTATTAGCACCTCTCCTAAACAGGTGTTCTACTCTGCTAGCCAGCACCTCTGGTTGATGGGGAACCATGAGCTATTATCACCTCTCCTAAACAGGTGTTCTACTCTGCTAGCCAGCACCTCTGGTTGATGGGGAACCATGAGCTATTATCACCTCTCCTAAACAGGTGTTCTACTCTGCTAGCCAGCACCTCTCCTAAACAGGTGTTATAGCCAGCACCTCTGGTTGATGGGGAACCATGAGCTATTATCACCTCTCCTAAACAGATGTTCTACTCTGCTAGCCAGCACCTCTCCTAAACAGGTGTTATACTCTGCTAGCCAGCACCTCTCCTAAACAGGTGTTATACTCTGCTAGCCAGCACCTCTGGTTGATGGGGAACCATGAGCTATTATCACCTCTCCTAAACAGGTGTTTTACTCTGCTAGCCAGCACCTCTCCTAAACAGGTGTTATAGCCAGCACCTCTGGTTGATGGGGAACCATGAGCTATTATCACCTCTCCTAAACAGATGTTCTACTCTGCTAGCCAGCACCTCTCCTAAACAGGTGTTATAGCCAGCACCTCTGGTTGATGGGGAACCATGAGCTATTATCACCTCTCCTAAACAGGTGTTCTACTCTGCTAGCCAGCACCTCTCCTAAACAGGTGTTCTACTCTGCTAGCCAGCACCTCTCCTAAACAGGTGTTCTACTCTGCTAGCCAGCACCTCTCCTAAACAGGTGTTATAGCCAGCACCTCTGGTTGATGGGGAACCATGAGCTATTATCACCTCTCCTAAACAGATGTTCTACTCTGCTAGCCAGCACCTCTCCTAAACAGGTGTTATACTCTGCTAGCCAGCACCTCTCCTAAACAGGTGTTATACTCTGCTAGCCAGCACCTCTGGTTGATGGGGAACCATGAGCTATTATCACCTCTCCTAAACAGATGTTCTACTCTGCTAGCCAGCACCTCTGGTTGATGGGGAACCATGAGCTATTATCACCTCTCCTAAACAGGTGTTCTACTCTGCTAGCCAGCACCTCTCCTAAACAGGTGTTCTACTCTGCTAGCCAGCACCTCTCCTAAACAGGTGTTCTACTCTGCTAGCCAGCACCTCTCCTAAACAGGTGTTCTACTCTGCTAGCCAGCACCTCTCCTAAACAGGTGTTCTACTCTGCTAGCCAGCACCTCTCCTAAACAGGTGTTCTACTCTGCTAGCCAGCACCTCTCCTAAACAGGTGTTCTACTCTGCTAGCCAGCACCTCTCCTAAACAGGTGTTCTACTCTGCTAGCCAGCACCTCTGGTTGATGGGGAACCATGAGCTATTATCACCTCTCCTAAACAGGTGTTCTACTCTGCTAGCCAGCACCTCTCCTAAACAGGTGTTCTACTCTGCTAGCCAGCACCTCTCCTAAACAGGTGTTCTACTCTGCTAGCCAGCACCTCTCCTAAACAGGTGTTCTACTCTACCAGCTAGCCATGGGGAGCACCTCTCCTAAACAGGTGTTCTACTCTGCTAGCCAGCACCTCTCCTAAACAGGTGTTCTACTCTGCTAGCCAGCACCTCTGGTTGATGGGGAACCATGAGCTATTATCACCTCTCCTAAACAGGTGTTCTACTCTGCTAGCCAGCACCTCTCCTAAACAGGTGTTCTACTCTGCTAGCCAGCACCTCTGGTTGATGGGGAACCATGAGCTATTATCACCTCTCCTAAACAGGTGTTCTACTCTGCTAGCCAGCACCTCTGGTTGATGGGGAACCATGAGCTATTATCACCTCTCCTAAACAGGTGTTCTACTCTGCTAGCCAGCACCTCTGGTTGATGGGGAACCATGAGCTATTATCACCTCTCCTAAACTCTGCTAGCCAGCACCTCTGGTTGATGGGGAACCATGAGCTATTATCACCTCTCCTAAACAGGTGTTCTACTCTGCTAGCCAGCACCTCTGGTTGATGGGGAACCATGAGCTATTATCACCTCTCCTAAACAGGTGTTCTACTCTGCTAGCCAGCATCTCTCCTAAACAGGTGTTCTACTCTGCTAGCCAGCACCTCTCCTAAACAGGTGTTCTACTCTGCTAGCCAGCACCTCTCCTAAACAGGTGTTCTACTCCGCTAGCCAGCACCTCTCCTAAACAGGTGTTCTACTCTGCTAGCCAGCACCTCTCCTAAACAGGTGTTCTACTCATGAGCTATTATCACCTCTCCTAAACAGGTGTTCTACTCTGCTAGCCAGCACCTCTCCTAAACAGGTGTTCTACTCTGCTAGCCAGCACCTCTGGTTGATGGGGAACCATGAGCTATTATCACCTCTCCTAAACAGGTGTTCTACTCTGCTAGCCAGCACCTCTGGTTGATGGGGAACCATGAGCTATTATCACCTCTCCTAAACAGGTGTTCTACTCTGCTAGCCAGCACCTCTGGTTGATGGGGAACCATGAGCTATTATCACCTCTCCTAAACTCTGCTAGCCAGCACCTCTGGTTGATGGGGAACCATGAGCTATTATCACCTCTCCTAAACAGGTGTTCTACTCTGCTAGCCAGCACCTCTGGTTGATGGGGAACCATGAGCTATTATCACCTCTCCTAAACAGGTGTTCTACTCTGCTAGCCAGCACCTCTCCTAAACAGGTGTTCTACTCTGCTAGCCAGCACCTCTGGTTGATGGGGAACCATGAGCTATTATCACCTCTCCTAAACAGGTGTTCTACTCTGCTAGCCAGCACCTCTCCTAAACAGGTGTTCTACTCTGCTAGCCAGCACCTCTGGTTGATGGGGAACCATGAGCTATTATCACCTCTCCTAAACAGGTGTTATACTCTGCTAGCCAGCACCTCTGGTTGATGGGGAACCATGAGCTATTATCATTTATTTTAACCTACTAGATAAAAAAAAAAAATATTTAACCTTTATTTTACTAGGCAAGTCAGTTAAGAACAAATTCTTATTTACAATGACGGCCTACCGGGGAACAGTGGGTTAACTGCCTTGTTCAGGGGCAGAACGACAGATTTGTACCTTGTCATCTCAGGGATTCGATCTTGCAACCTTTCGGTTACTAGTCCAACGCTCTAACCACTAGGCTACTTGCCGCCCCCAGATCAAGAATAATGTTCACCATATTAGGTCGTATTGTTTAATCAACTCAGGATGGCGGCCAATAATTGTCCCACTCTCATTATACTGTCATTAGTCCTGGTGCAGAAGAAACAAACGTGCAGACACCCAGCCTAAAACCCCGAAGAACAAGCAACGCAGAGGCACAGTGGTGAGGAAAAACTCCCTAGAGAGCAGTAGCTACACAGACGGTATCAGAGCATGAGGTCTGATACCAACAGGCTCAGAGACAGTTTCTATCTACAAGCCATCAGACTGTATCAGAGCATGAGGTCTGATACCAACAGGCTCAGAGACAGTTTCTATCTACAAGCCATCAGACTGTATCAGAGCGTGAGGTCTGATACCAACAGGCTCAGAGACAGTTTCTATCTACAAGCCATCAGACTGTATCAGAGCATGAGGTCTGATACCAACAGGCTCAGAGACAGTTTCTATCTACAACTCTCCTTTAAATTTTTCAAGTGTTCTACTCTGCTAGCCAGCACCTCTCCTAAACAGGTGTTCTACTCTGCTAGCCAGCACCTCTCCTAAACAGGTGTTCTACTCTGCTAGCCAGCACCTCTCCTAAACAGGTGTTCTACTCCGCTAGCCAGCACCTCTCCTAAACAGGTGTTATACTCTGCTAGCCAGCACCTCTCCTAAACAGGTGTTCTACTCCGCTAGCCAGCACCTCTCCTAAACAGGTGTTCTACTCCGCTAGCCAGCACCTCTCCTAAACAGGTGTTCTACTCCGCTAGCTAGCACCTCTCCTAAACAGGTGTTCTACTCCGCTAGCCAGCACCTCTCCTAAACAGGTGTTCTACTCTGCTAGCCAGCACCTCTCCTAAACAGGTGTTCTACTCTGCTAGCCAGCACCTCTCCTAAACAGGTGTTCTACTCCGCTAGCCAGCACCTCTCCTAAACAGGTGTTCTACTCTGCTAGCCAGCACCTCTCCTAAACAGGTGTTCTACTCTGCTAGCCAGCACCTCTCCTAAACAGGTGTTATACTCTGCTAGCCAGCACCTCTCCTAAACAGGTGTTATACTCTGCTAGCCAGCACCTCTCCTAAACAGGTGTTCTACTCCGCTAGCCAGCACCTCTCCTAAACAGATGTTCTACTCTGCTAGCCAGCACCTCTCCTAAACAGGTGTTCTACTCTGCTAGCCAGCACCTCTGGTTGATGGGGAACCATGAGCTATTATCACCTCTCCTAAACAGATGTTCTACTCTGCTAGCCAGCACCTCTCCTAAACAGGTGTTCTACTCTGCTAGCCAGCACCTCTCCTAAACAGGTGTTCTACTCCGCTAGCCAGCACCTCTCCTAAACAGGTGTTCTACTCTGCTAGCCAGCACCTCTCCTAAACAGGTGTTATACTCTGCTAGCCAGCACCTCTCCTAAACAGGTGTTATACTCTGCTAGCCAGCACCTCTCCTAAACAGGTGTTCTACTCTGCTAGCCAGCACCTCTCCTAAACAGGTGTTCTACTCTGCTAGCCAGCACCTCTCCTAAACAGGTGTTCTACTCTGCTAGCCAGCACCTCTCCTAAACAGGTGTTATACTCTGCTAGCCAGCACCTCTCCTAAACAGGTGTTCTACTCTGCTAGCCAGCACCTCTCCTAAACAGGTGTTCTACTCTGCTAGCCAGCACCTCTACTAAACAGGTGTTATACTCTGCTAGCCAGCACCTCTCCTAAACAGGTGTTATACTCTGCTAGCCAGCACCTCTCCTAAACAGGTGTTCTACTCTGCTAGCCAGCACCTCTCCTAAACAGGTGTTCTACTCCGCTAGCCAGCACCTCTCCTAAACAGGTGTTCTACTCTGCTAGCCAGCACCTCTCCTAAACAGGTGTTCTACTCTGCTAGCCAGCACCTCTCCTAAACAGGTGTTCTACTCTGCTAGCCAGCACCTCTCCTAAACAGGTGTTCTACTCTGCTAGCCAGCACCTCTCCTAAACAGGTGTTCTACTCCGCTAGCCAGCACCTCTCCTAAACAAGTGTTCTACTCTGCTAGCCAGCACCTCTCCTAAACAGGTGTTCTACTCTGCTAGCCAGCACCTCTCCTAAACAGGTGTTATACTCTGCTAGCCAGCACCTCTCCTAAACAGGTGTTCTACTCTGCTAGCCAGCACCTCTCCTAAACAGGTGTTCTACTCTGCTAGCCAGCACCTCTCCTAAACAGGTGTTCTACTCCGCTAGCCAGCACCTCTCCTAAACAGGTGTTCTACTCCGCTAGCCAGCACCTCTCCTAAACAGGTGTTCTACTCTGCTAGCCAGCACCTCTCCTAAATAGGTGTGTGTTTCTTTCGCCTCTAGTTGGACGCTGTATACCCTATGTATCCTGTACATACAACTAATAAGACGTTAAAGTCATGTTAGTGAGCTGTCTCAGATAGTGTCCTGGGGATCTTCTCCCCGGGTGGGGCTAGAGAGTTGGACTCGTTGTCAACATGTTTGTGCCTTGGTGATTGGCACGTTTATCTGTCGTCACTGGCAACCGTTACCAACCACAGCTATCGTTATTTCTTCTGAATAGGTTCTTGGTTTTTCTGTTAGTGTGTTCATTTCTTATATTGACCCTTTATTCACCTATATCAGTATGCCAGCACATACAGAGCTTCTATCATTTTAACATCTCAACAGTGGTGGCTTTGTTCATATACTATATTCTATGTTCATTTAAATATCTAACTTTTGAACAGGATGTTTAACACACCTATCCAAATGACTTTCTGTTTCTGTCTTTAGTGGTGTGTTTTCCTGTAACTAGCTGTTGTTGATCTGGTCAGTATCCACCCCTGTGATGCAACTCTGCATCCACACACTGTATGCCTGGGAACTTAGTAAAGTCACTACCCCCTCCCTCACACACACCCTGCCTGTCCAGCTCCAGCCTAACCTCCCTGTCCTCTCTAAGGTCCTCTCCCTGACTGCTGGGAACAGGCCATCACCTCAGAGGGAGAGGTCTACTACATCAACCACAAGAACAAAACCACCTCTTGGCTTGACCCACGACTCGACCCACGGCTCGACCCACGCTACGGTGAGGAAACACTCACACACACACATATCTCTCATTTCTGTAATCGTCACCTCTCAGCCGGTTAGGTAACACTTTACACATTGGTCGTATTCATGTCACCTAACACTGCTATTACTTTAGGATTAACCTTTTGTTACATAGTACTCATTTAGTCCTCCATTGGTACTCCTTCAGTATTACTTTAGTACCCCGTTAGTACTCCTTTAGTACTCCATTAGTACTCATTTAGTACGCCTTTAGTACTCATTTAGTATTACTTTAATATTACTTTAGTATTACTTTAGTACTCCGTTGGTACTCCTTTAGTACTCGTTTAGTACTCCTCCAGTGTTCCTCTAGTATTACTTCAGTACTCATTTGGTACTCCTTTAGTACTCATTTAGTACTTCTTTAGTACTCCTTTAGTATTACTTTAGTACTCATTTGGTAATACTTTAGTACTCCTTTAGTACTTCTTTAGTACTCCTTTAGTATTACTTTAGTACTCATTTGGTAATACTTTAGTACTCCTTTGGTATTTCTTTAGTATTACTTTAGTACTCCTTTAGTACTCATTTAGTGCTCCCTTGGTCCTCCTTTAGTATTACTTTAGTAATCCTTTAGTACTCATTAGGTACTCCTTTGGTATTCATTTAGTATTCCTTTAGTATTACTTTAGTACTCCTTTAGTACTCCTTTGGTACTCCTTTAGTATTACTTTAGTACCCCGTCAATACTCCTTTGGTATTCTGTTAGTACTACTGTAGTATTACTTTAGTACTCATTTTGTACTCCTTTAGTATTCCTCTAGTAGTGTTTTAGTAATACTTCAGTACTCCTTAAGTACTCCTTTAGTATTACTTTAGTACTCCTTTAGTATTCCTTTAGTATTACTTTAGTATTCCATTAGTACCCCTTTAGTATTACTTTAGTATTCCTTTGGTACTCCTTTGGTACTCCTTTAGTACTCCTTTAGTATTACTTTAGTACTCCTTTAGTACATCTTTAGTATTACTTTAGTATTACTTTAGTATTCCTTTAGTACTCCTTTGGTACATCTTTAGTATTACTTTAGTATTACTTTAGTATTCCTTTAGTACTCCTTTTGTATTCACGCTGGACACAACCATGATTAAACTCACTTTAATTCAATATGCAGTCACTGTGAGACCATATTGTTCTGCCTGCAGTGACTAGTCAGACGATGACGTAATCTTTCTAACCACATTTCAACATCCCCTCTTGGCCCACTGCTACGACACGGCTTCACGGAGTCTGGGAGAGGACAAGCAGCAACAACAACAAAACGTTTTTTTTACAGGAAACCTTAAGCCGTCTTCCAGTCATTTCCAATTGATTCACTGTATTGAAAGTCGTTGGGAGGAGTCTGGACAGCATACACAACAACTCTCCCTATAGTCCAGAACTCAGACAGCGGCTACGTTTTAGTAGTTAAGTGTTAGGCCTAGTCGTTAGCCATTTCAGTGTTTAAGCAAGAGCTGAGTTAGCCCTTAGCTAATCCTTGGGGCTGAGTTAATGTGTGTGTGGTCGGAAGTGCTGCTGCAGCCTCTGGTGGCCGGGTGAGCTGGCGACAGGTATCTGTAGTGTGGGGGCGTTCTCTCCAGCCATGGGATTTAGCTGTATGGTGACAGACACAGGTATCTGTGGTGTGGGGGCGTTCTCTCCAGCCATGGGATTTAGCTGTATGGGGACAGACACAGGTATCTGTGGTGTGGGGGCGTTCTCTCCAGCCATGGGATTTAGCTGTATGGTGACAGACACAGGTATCTGTGGTGTGGGGGCGTTCTCTCCAGCCATGGGATTTAGCTGTATGGTGACAGACACAGGTATCTGTGGTGTGGGGGCGTTCTCTCCAGCCATGGGATTTAGCTGTATGGTGACAGACACAGGTATCTGTGGTGTGGGGGCGTTCTCTCCAGCCATGGGATTTAGCTGTATGGTGACCGTCACAGGAACGTGGGTTGCTGCTCAGTAGAGGTTGACACAGGAAGAGAACTCCTTCGGCCCGCGTGGGTCGCGTGGGATTCTGGTAGGAATGGGAGTTATAGTTCTCGAGTCCAGTTTGGGACAGGATGGGACAGGATATGACAGGATGGGACAGGATATGACAGGATCAACAGTCCACAGGAAGGCAGTACAGGAATAGTTATCAACGTAGTTTTTTCGGGGGGGTTGAAATATGTCATGTAGAGCATTTCATTAAGAAAACAGCTGTGTAGGGGTTTAAAAAATAAATACAATTAACGGTAATTCCCCCCTTCCCCCTTCTGTTGGCTCATTCTAGCACCTCGCTCTAGTCGTAGGCAGTCACTAGGCTACCTCAGATGCCAACGTACGTCAGTGGGATAAATGATTAAGCCTTCAGTAGAGGATGTTGCAACTGTCGCAGCCAAGGAGCCGTTAGCTTCATTTGATGGAGTTGTCAATCAAATATATTTATCTTTGACAATGAAGGAACCAGATAGGATACCAACCGGAGAGCGGGACAGGAGGCCTGCAGGGGCATAGCTGCTCTACTCCTAACCACTTTAACATCAAGCACACTTGTTGTTGTTAGCGGTTTTTAACTAAACTCGTGTCATCTGAGGTGAAGAGTGAAATTAACATAGATTTACTTATGCAGTACTGCCACTTACATTCATGTTGTAAATGTTCATATGTGCTCCGTGGTCAGCTGTAGGATACAGTTTTATGTGCTCCGTGGTCAGCTGTAGACTACAGTTTTATGTGCTCCGTGGTCAGCTGTAGACTACAGTTTTATGTGCTCAGGGGTCAGCTGTAGACTACAGTTTTATGTGCTCAGGGGTCAGCTGTAGGATACAGTTTTATGTGCTCAGGGGTCAGCTGTAGGATACAGTTTTATGTGCTCCGTGGTCAGCTGTAGGATACAGTTTTATGTGCTCCGTGGTCAGCTGTAGGATACAGTTTTATGTGCTCCGTGGTCAGCTGTAGGATACAGTTTTATGTGCTCCGTGGTCAGCTGTAGACTACAGTTTTATGTGCTCCGTGGTCAGCTGTAGACTACAGTTTTATGTGCTCTGTGGTCAGCTGTAGACTACAGTTTTATGTGCTCCGTGGTCAGCTGTAGACTACAGTTTTATGTGCTCAGGGGTCAGCTGTAGGATACAGTTTTATGTGCTCAACCTGTTTTTGCTTTTTCATTATGGGGTATTGTGTGTAGATTGATGAAAACATTTTTTTACTCCATTTTAGAATAAGACTGTAACGTAACAAAATGTGGAAAAATTCAAGGGGTCTGAATACTTTCCGAATGCACGAATGCACTGTTGCATATTGCATTACTGAAGTTATTTTCAATACCTCCTAAAAAAACACAATAGCCTACATATTTCTGTGAGCAAAAATGACCAGAAGACAGGACAGGAGTTATTTTTATCAGGAAGGGACTAGAAAGGGATTATAGACCTGTTGCGGGATCAGGACAAGATGGGACAGGTATGACTTTTCACTCTGCTACTCAGCGTTCCCTCCAGCCAGGGAATGAGCTCATCCCCCAATGTGTCAGGAAGGCTCCCCTCCCCGTGAGTGTGTGTGGACGTGGACGTGTGTGTGTGTGTGTGTATATTTTTGGTTTTACTATCCTTGTGGCAACCAGAAGTCTTCACAACGATACCAAAACAACATTCTGACAAGTGGGGGACATTTTACCCGTCCCTACAATCAAAAAGGCTATTTTAGGCTTAGGGGTTAGGTTTAGGGTTACGGTTAAGGGTTAAGGGTCAAGGGTTAGGGTTACAATTAGGGTTAGAGTTAGGGGTTAGGGTTAAGGTTAACGGTTAGGATTAGGGGTTAGGGAAAATAGGATTTTGAATGGGAATTAATTGTTTGATCCCCACAAGGATGGTAAAGTGTGTGTGTTGGCTCAGAGAGATGATGGGTTCTGCTCGTTAACTCGAGGAGACGTCCCTTCATTACTGAGCCTGTTCGCCAGGGAAGCTCTGGCTCGTTAACTCGAGGAGACGTCCCTTCATTACTGAGCCTGTTCGCCAGGGAAGCTCTGGCTCGTTAACTCGAGGAGACGTCCCTTCATTACTGAGCCTGTTCGCCAGGGAAGCTCTGGCTCGTTAACTCGAGGAGACGTCCCTTCATTACTGAGCCTGTTCGCCAGGGAAGCTCTGGCTCCTTAACTCGAGGAGACGTCCCTTCATTACTGAGCCTGTTCGCCAGGGAAGCTCTGGCTCGTTAACTCGAGGAGACGTCCCTTCATTACTGAGCCTGTTCGCCAGGGAAGCTCTGGCTCCTTAACTCGAGGAGACGTCCCTTCATTACTGAGCCTGTTCGCCAGGGAAGCTCTGGCTCGTTAACTCGAGGAGACGTCCCTTCATTACTGAGCCTGTTCGCCAGGGAAGCTCTGGCTCGTTAACTCGAGGAGACGTCCCTTCATTACTGAGCCTGTTCGCCAGGGAAGCTCTGGCTCGTTAACTCGAGGAGACGTCCCTTCATTACTGAGCCTGTTCGCCAGGGAAGCTCTGGCTCGTTAACTCGAGGAGACGTCCCTTCATTACTGAGCCTGTTCGCCAGGGAAGCTCTGGCTCGTTAACTCGAGGAGACGTCCCTTCATTACTGAGCCTGTTCGCCAGGGAAGCTCTGGCTCGTTAACTCGAGGAGACGTCCCTTCATTACTGAGCCTGTTCGCCAGGGAAGCTCTGGCTCGTTAACTCGAGGAGACGTCCCTTCATTACTGAGCCTGTTCGCCAGGGAAGCTCGTCCGGGAACACACACTAGGGTTGGGCAGTATTTGTTTGACACATCTTAGATTTCTCATAGTTATAAACAGTGGTGTAGCACGTACCCCCTCAGCCCTCACGAGACGGGGGTACCCTGTTTTTTATTTTTCATTTTAAACAGTATTGAAAGTCATTCCGTTGGTATTTTGAAATACCCCATATACGGTATGTCTCCCTAACTGTCTCTCTCTGCCTAACACACAATACACACACAACACAGCCTGTTGTCTTGTTTCATTGTTGCATTATAGTTATCCAACCCACAGCAGGGCACTCAGTTTGCCAGAGTATTTTTGTGCATGTAAATATGTGATCAAGGACGGGAGGGGAAAAACACACATACAGAGAGAGAGAGAGAGAGAGAGAGAGAGAGAGAGAGACAGAGAGACAGAGAGAAAGAGGCAAAAGGAGGGAGAGCAAGGAGAAAGGGAGAGCTGAGCAGAGGGAGAAAAGGAGGACGGAGTGGGGGAGGGGGTAGAGTAAGAGTGGGGGAGGGAGGGAGAGAAGGAGTGGGGGAGGGAGGGAGAGAAGGAGTGGGGGAGGGAGGGAGAGAAGGGGTGGGGGAGGGAGGGAGAGAAGGAGTGGGGGAGGGAGGGAGAGAAGGAGGAAGGAGTGGGGCAGCTGGGTAGGGGAAGCGGCTCAGATGGGTTAAGCTCTTTGAAGATTTATAAGTCTTGAATGCAGCAGCCTGGTGGGCCCTGAGTCAGAGATGGAATGAGAGAAGGAGGGGGAGGGAGAGAGGGAGAGAGAGAGAAGGAGGGGAGAGAGAGGGAGGGAGGGAGAGGGAGAGAGAGACGGAGGGAGGGAGTGGGAGAGAGGGGGAAGGAGAGAGAGAGAGAGAGAGCGAGGGGGAAGGAGAGAGAGAGAGAGAGCGAGAGGGAGGGAGTGAGGGAGAGGGTGGGAAGGAGGGAGAGAGAGGTAGAGAGAGAGAGAGAGAGAGAGAGAGAGAGAGAGAGAGAGAGAGAGAGAGAGAGAGAGAGAGAGAGAGAGAGAGAGAGAGAGAGAGAGAGAGAGAGAGAGAGAGAGAGAGAGAGAGAGAGAGAGAGAGAGAGAGAGAGAGAGAGAGGCAGAAAGAGAGAGAGTAAGAGGCAGAAAGAGAGAGAGAGAGAAAGAGGCAGAAAGAGAGAGAGTAAGAGGCAGAAAGAGAGAGAGTAAGAGGCAGAAAGAGAGAGAGAGAGAGAGAGAGAGAGAGAAAGGGAGGGAGGGAGTTTCATTCTGTGTTACAAGCAACAGGTTTTTCGTCTCCCAGTAGTGATATCTATAGTACAATATTATTTGAGTTGACAGTCAGTTCAACATCCACTCATCTTATTGTCTTATATTGTATGTAGTTCCAGGAAGAAGGACTGCACATTTGGTAAAGACAACGTTTTTCCATCTGATTTGATTGAATGTATTAAAAACAGTGGCATTGCTTTTGTAACCCCTGTGTCTCTGTGCATTGTAATGGTTTTACATCGCAGGCTGTATGAGAGCTGTAGACGTAGGTCTTTCCAATCAGAAGCCAGCTGCTTTGATAATGGAGGCTAATTTGAGCTCTGACAAGAAAAGGCAGCAGAGCTCCTTTAATAACTGAGAGCTGTAGTCGGCCGGGGCTGTCTCTACTCTCTTCTCCCCCTGTGTGAGGCCCCATCGCAGAGCAGGCCTGGAGGCAGACAGGGTAGGGGGTTGAAAAAAACATACACACACCAAAGAATAAGTCAAAAGTGTTTTGGCGGCAGAGAGAAAATGTAGCAGGTTCAAAGCTAATCTCCTGCAATTCTGCAAATCTCTACATTTTGCCATGGAGCTGAGAGAAAATGTTTTTTTAAAAATCAGCTAATTTCCTACAATTTCACGAGTGTGAAAGCTGGGGCTGGGTTCAGGAGGGACCTGGCCTGGCTGGGGCTGGGTTCAGGAGGGACCTGGCCTGGCTGGGGCTGGGTTCACGAGGGACCTGGCTGGGTTCATGAGGGACCTGGCTGGGTTCATGAGGGACCTGGCCTGGCTGGGGCTGGGTTCACGAGGGACCTGGCTGGGTTCAGGAGGGACCTGGCTGGGTTCAGGAGGGACCTGGCCTGGCTGGGACTGGGTTCAGGAGGGACCTGGCTGGGTTCAGGAGGGACCTGGCTGGGTTCAGGAGGGACCTGGCTGGGGTTGGGTTCAGGAGGGACCTGGCTGGGTTCATAAGGGACCTGGGTTCAGGAGGGACCTGGCTAGGTTCAGGAGGGACCTGGCTAGGTTCAGGAGGGACCTGGCTGGGTTCAGGAGGGACCTGGCTGGGGCTGGGCTCAGGAGGGGACTGGGGGATACTGGAGCATTTAGCAGACACTCTTATCTAGAGCGATTTCCAGTTGTGAGTGCATATATTCTCATACTAGTCCGCCATGGGAATCAAACCCACAACCCTGGTCTTGCAAATGCCGTGCTCTACCAACTGAGCCACACTGGAGCCACAGTGCCACAGAGCATTCATGTTGTTTTTCACAGGTTGGCTCGGAGCAAAAGCACAGGGCTAGGAGTTACGAGAGACTGAGAGACTCAGGAGTCATGACCTCAAAAGCACAGGGCTAGGAGGGAGGAGAGACAGACTCAGGAGTCAGGACCTCGAAAACACAGGGCTAGGAGGGACAAGAGACAGACTCAGGAGTCAGGACCTCAAAGATACACTTGTTTGTTTCGTTCTCTTCTCTTTTTTGATGTTGTGTTGAAACCGTGTGCAAACTCAGAATCTCTGCAGCTAGATGAGGACCACAATGATCCTTTCTCGTTTCGTTCACTTCTCTCTATTTGTGATATGTTATGTTGAAGCCATATCCAAAATGAGTTTGGTTAACTGTATCTGTGATGTGTGTTTTCTGTCCCGTCTGCTATCGCAGCACTCTGTGTGTTTTCAGTCCCGTCTGCTATCTCAGCACTCTGTGTGTTTTCTGTCCCGTCTGCTATCGCAGCACTCTGTGTGTTTTCAGTCCCGTCTGCTATCGCAGCACTCTGTGTGTTTTCTGTCCCGTCTGCTATCGCAGCACTCTGTGTGTTTTCAGTCCCGTCTGCTATCGCAGCACTCTGTGTGTTTTCTGTCCCGTCTGCTATCTCAGCACTCTGTGTGTTTTCTGTCCCGTCTGCTATCTCAGCACTCTGTGTGTTTTCTGTCCCGTCTGCTATCGCAGCACTCTGTGTGTTTTCTGTCCCGTCTGCTATCGCAGCACTCTGTGTGTTTTCTGTCCCGTCTGCTATCGCAGCACTGTGTGTGTTTTCAGTCCCGTCTGCTATCGCAGCACTCTGTGTGTTTTCTGTCCCGCCTGCTGTCGCAGCACTCTGTGTGTTTTCTGTCCCGCCTGCTATCGCAGCACTCTGTGTGTTTTCAGTCCCGTCTGCTATCGCAGCACTCTGTGTGTTTTCAGTCCCGTCTGCTATCGCAGCACTCTGTGTGTTTTCAGTCCCGTCTGCTATCGCAGCACTCTGTGTGTTTTCTGTCCCGTCTGCTATCGCAGCACTCTGTGTGTTTTCAGGCCCGTCTGCTATCGCAGCACTCTGTGTGTTTTCAGTCCCGTCTGCTATCGCAGCACTCTGTGTGTTTTCAGTCCCGCCTGCTATCGCAGCACTCTGTGTTTTCAGTCCCGTCTGCTATCGCAGCACTCTGTGTGTTTTCAGTCCCGTCTGCTATCGCAGCACTCTGTGTGTTTTCAGTCCCGTCTGCTATCGCAGCACTCTGTGTGTTTTCAGTCCCGTCTGCTATCGCAGCACTCTGTGTGTTTTCAGTCCCGTCTGCTATCGCAGCACTCTGTGTGTTTTCTGTCCCGTCTGCTATCGCAGCACTCTGTGTGTTTTCAGTCCCGTCTGCTATCGCAGCACTCTGTGTGTTTTCAGTCCCGTCTGCTATCGCAGCACTCTGTGTGTTTTCTGTCCCGTCTGCTATCGCAGCACTCTGTGTGTTTTCTGTCCCGTCTGCTATCGCAGCACTCTGTGTGTTTTCTGTCCCGTCTGCTATCGCAGCACTCTGTGTGTTTTCAGTCCCGTCTGCTGTCGCAGCACTCTGTGTGTTTTCAGTCCCGTCTGCTGTCGCAGCACTCTGTGTGTTTTCTGTCCCGTCTGCTATCGCAGCACTCTGTGTGTTTTCAGTCCCGTCTGCTATCGCAGCACTCTGTGTGTTTTCAGTCCCGTCTGCTATCGCAGCACTCTGTGTGTTTTCAGTCCCGTCTGCTGTCGCAGCACTCTGTGTGTTTTCTGTCCCGTCTGCTATCGCAGCACTCTGTGTGTTTTCTGTCCCGTCTGCTGTCGCAGCACTCTGTGTGTTTTCAGTCCCGTCTGCTATCGCAGCACTCTGTGTGTTTTCAGTCCCGTCTGCTATCGCAGCACTCTGTGTGTTTTCAGTCCCGTCTGCTATCGCAGCACTCTGTGTGTTTTCAGTCCCGTCTGCTATCGCAGCACTCTGTTTGTTTTCTGTCCCGTCTGCTATCGCAGCACTCTGTGTGTTTTCAGTCCCGTCTGCTATCGCAGCACTCTGTGTGTTTTCAGTCCCGTCTGCTATCGCAGCACTCTGTGTGTTTTCAGTCCCGTCTGCTATCGCAGCACTCTGTGTGTTTTCAGTCCCGTCTGCTATCGCAGCACTCTGTGTGTTTTCTGTCCCGTCTGCTATCGCAGCACTCTGTGTGTTTTCAGTCCCGTCTGCTATCGCAGCACTCTGTGTGTTTTCAGTCCCGTCTGCTATCGCAGCACTCTGTGTGTTTTCTGTCCCGTCTGCTATCGCAGCACTCTGTGTGTTTTCAGTCCCGTCTGCTATCGCAGCACTCTGTGTGTTTTCAGTCCCGCCTGCTATCGCAGCACTCTGTGTGTTTTCAGTCCC